>NC_056748.1:657293194-657593194 GCF_019279795.1 Protopterus annectens
GGGATGTGCAAAAGATTCATCAAAACAGGGTCCAGAGATGCCTTATATACCTGTCAAAGATCACCTCTCAGAAATCTGTACGAGATGGAGTAAAGATACAGGGCTTTCAGACGATCAGTTTAGGACATTGTGTTTACCCTTTGGAGTCTCTTTTTAAAAAACCTTTGTGGATATTCCAGTTGCTGCATGTGTCTGGTCAGGTACATACCAAAGGGGGCATTATGCTCTATGACTAGCCTGATGAGGGCCAAGTACAGTAGTATGATGACCTTGATGCTATACCCTTCCTTGTAAGTTGAGCAACATAAGGATTTTTTTTTACTATCTTGGACAAATGTTAGTTGAAGGCCAAATTACTATCTACACAAGTTCTTAGATGCCTGACTTGTGAATCAACTTTTAAGGGAGTTTCACTGATGAAGTTATACAGGGTGGCAGACTTTCCAAAAGCTATTATAATGCATTGCTTGGTATTGAGTTTTAAGCCATGGATTTGGCACCAAGCAGTTATCTGTATTAGGCCTTCCTGAAAGGTATTCTTGTCTTCGGAGGATTCAATGACTGCTCCCAGTTTGAAATCACCTGCAAACTTGGTTAGCCAGAAGCCTTTGACATCTAAAAAGTCAATGCCAAAGAGGACTGGGCCTAGCACATGGGGGGACTCCAATGGTGACTGGCCTCTTTGTGGAGGTGGCCTCACTGATTCTAACCGCTTCGGTCCTTAGTGAGCCAGCTAGCAATCCAGCATGTTATAAAAGGGTTTACGCCTATTTCTGTGCCAGAAATTACAATTCGTTAGTTGGAGGCAGAATATCGATCAGGTCGGGAGTACTGCAATACAAGATCACTACATAGCAGGGGCCCAATTATTGCTCCTTTCCCCACAGAGTTGGTATATATAAATTACCACTGGGTGCTGGGGGTGCAGTGGGACTTGACCCTCCGCAAAAAAAAAAGCAGGTTTTTTTTTTTTTTTTTTGCTTTCAAGTTAGATTGTTTGAGCTGCTACGGCTTGATATTGTGCATACTGCTCATTTGAGGATTCGACAATATAACAGGAACCCATTAAAAGCAGGTCATGCTTTCTTAACTTGTAAACTTCGTTAAAAGGGTAACTCTCACAGTTGTTGGTGGTTATAAAACTACAAACCTGGCTTGGCTAAATCATTAATATTCTTCAGACAAACATATGGCAAGCTGATCAGCAAACTGGTCGTCATACAGAACATACACAGTTACAGGGGCACCTTATTAAGTAAAAATGTTACAAGTAATGTTCCTCAAGGTTCTGTGCTGGATCTTGTGTTTGACAATTATTGTTCTGATAAGCTAATATGGTCAGGTCTCTAGCTAACAAAATTATTGATAACATAGAGGTTGTTTGAACACTCACTGATATGAAGGTAATTTCATGATGGGTGGACTATACATATAACTGAGGCAAGGACAATGGCCTCAAACCAAATGACGAAGAATGCACTATGGTTCCTTTTGGTAAAAGGAAATTTGTAAAAGAAAATTCCTTATAATACACAGATAAGACATTGCCATTAAAGGCCTAAGCACCATTGTGGATAATTTCTTGTCCTTTAATCAGAATGTCTCCACTACAGATAAAAAAAAAATCTATCTGGCCTGATAACCAAGAGCATCTCTTCCAGAACCAAAATTTTACTTCAACTGCACTTACCTCTCATCTGCCAAATCACTTACTAGAATATCACCTTTGCTATACATTTATCAAAATATACCACCTTAAAGGAAATACTGCAGAGGTTACTAATTAAAAATGTAACAGGTATCCATACCAGCTGGTTGCTTCTTCCCTGTACGGTCTTTCTTACAGATTCCATCCCAATGGCCTACACTTGGGCCTTTCAAACTAAAGACTCCACCCCTCCTAGATTTAAGATATCTTCACAAAACTAATGGTTCCTCAGACATGAGGAAAAAAGGACTTCAATCTTTAACAATAAATTAATAAGACAATATGCTAACAGGTTCTTATCCAAGTGTGTTCTCCACCTGTGGAATAAACTACATCTACATAATAAGCAAAGTAGCATACTACCTACAATCATAATAAAACTGAATGTGCACTCTCAATTTTTCCTCATGACTATCTTGGGACACCTTCCCATCCTGGCAGTTGGTAGCTCTTGATGTTGGGTTACCTGGGCTATGCTGTTAAATGGTATAATGACTTCCTATTATCTACCTTTAAACCTATGGTATAACTTGTTCACAGCATGCCACATTAGCACTAAGTGTGAATGCCAAGCAGGCTTCTTGCTTAGCAAAATACAGATCTCATACAAACTGACTAAGTGTTGTAAAACTGGTTGTGTGGTATTTTAACTGTACACCTACAGGAAAAAGAAAAGCCTCCCTATATTATGTTGTTTACTTAATTATATGCTGTGCAGAATAAATACATTTACATCAATAATTATACTGTCAACAGTCTACTCTCAGTAACATTGTGCTCTAAATATTCTGCATTGTAACCAATAAATTAATTTTATATACTTAGTAATAAATTACAAAAGAAGCATTATTTAGCTGCAGACCAAGACAGTTACAAAACGCAATGAAGCTTGAAGTATAAATCTACCATCTACATGCCTCATACGTAGTGGTCATAGTTGGTTTATAAGACACATGGTTAGCCCTTCTGAGTTCTTTTATAGTTTCTGCAGGCATGGACTTGGAAAACCCAAGACCACTCCAAGTGTTTGTAGGAGTTCTTACTTCCGTTACCACTGGTTTCTTCAACATAGCTAAAAAAATGGAAAAAAAATCTTTAATAAAATTAAGACAAGAACGTCAGACACACTTCTGATACTATTTGTATATACAAAATATATACAAAGGCCAACAGAAACAGATGCTGTTTTTGCAGAACAAGCCTTTTAATGAACTATATTTTACATGAAGAAGAGGGTTGTCAATGGATCACTTTACTCAGCAATATTTACAGCAGCACATTCCAATAATCTGGAAGCAGATCTATTCCTGCATATACAATTTTCGAATGCTAAGTCTGTAAACACAATTTTTTTCAGTAAAATCCCTAAGGCCTGAATTACACATGCCAGAACCACTGAGTATACAATTACTTTTGAGCATATTACAAATAAAAAGCACACTGTGATCAATCAGAAATCCTGGCTTAAAAGTTAAATACAGTAGAAATGACCCTCAGCAAACTGTGCTAAGGTAAACTGTTAGATGCCTACACTGATTACTAGAAATCACAGTTAAGTGTGGTTGATTACAAGTATTCATATGGTTATCAAAACAATGTCCTCCTGTTCTACCAACTAGTTTAGGAAAAGTTAACACTAAACCTGCATGTAGTCAAGTAATTAAATTACCACCACTCTGGGCAGGTTTCACACATCCCCACTCAACAAACTGCTACTTACTGGTTTAATGCAACAGATTTTCAAAATAACAGAATGGCAGCATAGTGGGGAAAAACATCATAAACAAGGTAGGGTTGACAAAATGATTACTGTCTTCACCTCACAGATACAAGGTACAAGGTTGGATTCTAACCTTTGATTATTAGCTAAGCTCAAAATGGCCCGTCAGAGCAGTTAACCTAGTATAAACCTATTTACAAAGTTACTTCTGCCTCTGTTTGGGCATTGGTATAGCGGTTAAGATGCTTACCTCACAACCACAAAGTACAGGGTTTGATTCTGACTTTTGAAAGGGAAATTGGATAGGCTTAAAATGGCCTACAAGGGCAGCTAATCTAGTACTTACCTATGAATGTATAATGAAACCCATGCCTTTAATGAATTCAGACCACGTAAATTTGTAAAAGGAGTGACTGTCAGCCTCAACTGTAATGTGCAAAAAGTGTGCGACTGAAACATAATGAAAATATACTGCTACAAATCACTATTACTCTTCAAATCAAAGACAGAAAAAATGTAAAAGAATTTCATAAACCAGAAAAAGCATAAAAAGTAATGCTTTGCATCTGCACTACTGGCCAAAAGGGCTTACTCCTTTTCCTACATATGTACCACAGAAGTATTTGAAGCTTGCCAAATGGTTCCACCACTTCAAACCCTGACATGGAATACACACAGTGAGCATGTACAAAGGAACAGGTTTGGCAGGGAATGTTACTGTGTGGCATCTCATATGTTTAAAATTAAAGTGTAGGATTATCATACAGAACAAATGTATAACTCTGATCAAACTGGTCTAAAAAAGAAACGTGGGTTGTGACCACTGTCCTTGGACGCAGTCAAATAACCAGCTAACAGTGATATTATGGGTTCATAGGTACTTACTAGACTGTAAGCATCTTAAGAAGCCTCACCTTACATTTCTATGGCAGTTTTTAGGCCCTTGTGTTTGTGTACATGTGACACACTGACAGGCAGAACCACGATGCGTGGGAAAATTTATGTGCCAATGTAACATTTCAGGTCACTCAAACTATGTGCAGGTAAATCTATGCAATTCCAAGAATATGGGCATAAACCACGTGCCAACCATACATCAGAATGTATAGTTATGTAAAATCTTACCATAACAGTAGATGTCCTTCCCTTCTCTCTTGCAGTACTCAATCTATGGAATCTCCTGCCAAGGGCAGCCCTATGTCCAGCCAGTGTACCAAAGTCTTTAATTCTTATCAGTTTCGTATGTCACACATGTTCCCCACATCACCACCATAGGGAATAAATGTGATGTATGGATGTTCCAAACTCAGAAATAAAGTGTCCTAGGAGAACAAGAGCTACCCCAGGAGAAAGGAGAGCATGTACATCCAAGGAAAAATTAGATGCCTAAGGAAAAGGCAAAGACCTCTCAGCAAGGCAGAAGTTCCTAATAGAAAAAAGGGAGGGAAAAAAAAGGGTACAGGAGGGAGCGACTGAGTACTGCAACTGTGAAGGGAAGTACATCTGTTCTAATGGCAAGAGTTTACACAACTCTACTATGTCCTTCCATATCACTGTTGCAGCATACATAACACCTATGGGTGAGTACAAAAGCTACTGTAAGGAAAGGGAGGAGGGAGGCAAAGAGGAAACCTCCACAAACCCATGAAGAATACCCTTGGCAAAACCCACCCTGACTCTGGAAATATCCAGCTTACAATGTTTGATGAAGGTGTACACAGAAGACCAAGTTGCAGTTTCAAGGACGAGATTGGTGCCCAAACCCTCGAAGAAAGCCCCAGAGGTGGCCATGGTCCTGGAAAAATGGGCCCAAACACAGGCAGAAAGCAGCTTGCCATGAAAGGAATAACAAAAAGAAAAGGTTTCTGAAATTCAGGAGGAGATGGTTTGCTTATAAACTGACAAAGCCAATAACCTGTCATGAAAAGAAAAATAGTTGTTCAGATTTACTTACAGTCTTTGTCTTGAGCAAATAATACTAGAGGTGTCAGTGAGGATCTAAGGTGTTTAGAACCTTCGCACTAGCAGATGACAGAAGAAAAAAGGGAAGGAAGCTGGGGAAACTGACTAAGGGCAACTCTCTGACCACCTTGGGCATAAAAGTATTAGTATGCACAGACAATGTGTCCCTATGAAAAATCAAAAAAGGGTAGCTATCAAGGCTTGGAGTTTAGAAACTCTCTTGGCAGAAGTGAGGGCAACCAATAATACAGTTTTCCAGGTGCAATGTTGCAGAGAAGGAGCAGTATGTTTAAAGAGAACCTGGGCCAATTTCTCAAGAACAAAATTAAGGTCGCAAGAAGGAGGGACAGGATTCCTTGGTGAACTGATACGGAGGATGCCTTTCAGGAATTATTTAACCTACAAATGAGAGGTCAATAGAGGGATTCAAAGGCAGACAAGCAGAGATTGCTGACAAGTTGGCTTTGGCAGCTGCTAAGATGGGTCTACTTTAGATGAACGAAAACACAATCGCTCGAATGCTCATATGAGCGAATAATCATAACCTCGGAAGCAGTACAGTGAAGAGTGGGATATTTGCCCTTTCCTCACTGTAGTGTGATCTCAGAGTAGGAATATATATTTAGTGGGGGGGGGGTGTGGGGGGGCACAGCCCCCCACAATACCAATTTTGATGTTATGATTATTCGTTCATCTTAGCGTTCAAGAGATTGCGTTTCCACTTATATAACACAGACCCACGAAGAGAGCATGCAGCAGTTCACACAAGAGAATCAAAGGAACTGCCACTGAAAAGGGATCCTGGTGAAGCTTAAGACACCAGACAGAGTATCTCCTCCATTTGGACATATATGATGCTCTGCTATTGGGTTTCCTGGCCTCCTGCATATCCTTAAGTATGCTCTGAGAGAAATTGTGTCAAAAGAGTATTAAAACCCTATCACTCAAGTGTCAATTGAAGAGTTGGCAGATGAGAGTGAAGGAGAAACCCCTTGTCTTGTGAGAGATCACCCACCTGGTGAGGTAAATTATGATGATTGCCCCTGGCCAGATGAAAAAGGAGAGGTTAAAAGGGAGTCATCAACAAGATTTTGGGCGAGTCCTGTTTGATCTTGTGCAGAACCGTGGGAAGAGGGGGAAAAGCATTAAGGAACATCCCCTTCCACAAAAAGGAAATGGCATACTTTTGGTTCTGGGACAGAAGCAAGGAAAGCTGTCTGTTCAGAAGGAAGGCAAACAGATCCATTTGAGGGATACTCCACTGAAGTATGTCCAGAAACATCTCACAAGGGTGTGTCCTGGACCTGCTATGAGTCTGCCACCATGTTTTGTCCTGAAGGAATGTAAAGTGCCTGCAGAGAAATCTGCATTTGGATAGCTAAATCCCAGACCTGAAGAGCTAGACTGCAAAGAAGTTAAGACCTTGTGCCCCCCCCTGCTTGTTGATGTACAATATGACAATGGTTTTGTCTGTATAGACCCTTAATGGGCCTGGGGACAAAAGAGAGTGGAAGGCATGGAGAGCTAAGATAAGGTCATGCATCTCTTTGATGTTGATGTGAACCAGTCACTGATGTGGGGGTCAGAGATCCTGAACCCTCATACTGCCCAAAACAGCCCCCCCACCCCTGATCTGAAGAGTCTGTAAACAGCTCCAGAGACAGAGCAGGAGGCTGGAAAGGAAGCCTGGACTGAAAGATGTGTTGACTCCACCACTGAAGCTCCAGTTTTAGATGAAGTAAGTAAAAGTACAGTTGCGTACACTTACCATAAATGAAGATGTTCGAGTGTATTCACTTTTGCAGTAATCACATTTGGGGTTATCTGCTTGCAGGTAGCCCTCAGTCGGCCTGATTATCAAAGTCTTGGGTCCTGCGTCAGTTGCTGTATCATTTTCCATGATGTCAGGTAGTCAGGGTTATAAAGCATGCAGCTGATGCCATTACATCAGTTTTTCTTGCCCCAGATATCAGGTGCCCCCATAATGGGAAGCAATTATATACAAGGTTACACCTCCAACAAAAGGCAAATACACCAAAAAGCTTTAAGCATAGTAAACAAGAATAGAGGTATAGTCAATAGAATTCAGGGGGCTGGAGGGAGGGTAACCAGGACTGCAACAGTGAATACACTCGAACATCTACATTTATGGTAAGTGTACACAACTGTACTATGTTCTCCATATTTCACTGTTGCAGTCATCACATTCGGGTAGATTCCCAAAGCTAAGAAAGGGAGAAGGCAATTAGCATTAGGACCAGCTATAAGGCCCTGCAAGACTGCAGTGGCACAGCCAGCTCTGGATTTAGAAAACATTGGCAAGTGGTAATGCTTGGTGAAGGTATGTACAGAACTCCAGGTAGCAGTTTCTAGGATGTCCCTGGTAGGGACACCTCTGATAAAGGCTGTAAAGGTGGATGCAGCCCTAGTGGAATGAGGTCTTATCCCCTTGTGTGGTAGGTTTTCCATGGTGCTTATAGCAGAAATTAATGCAGTGGCCTATCCACTTAGAAATGGTTTGCTTTGAAATGGCCTTCTCCTCTCCAAATGCAACCAGCAGCTGTTCAGATTTCCTGACAGGCTTAGTCCTGTCCAAGTAAAATCTAAGCTGTCTGTGCACATCCAAGGAATGCAGTATTTGTTCCCCTTTGTTCTGTGGATTAGAAAAGAAGGTTGGCAAATGAATGGACTGATTAAGGGCCACACTGGATACCACCTTGGGCATAAAGGAAGGATTGGTCCTGAGGGACACCCTGTCCGCATGAAAGATGATGAAAGGCTCCACTGCCATGAGGGCCTGTAATTCAGACACCCTTCTTGCTGAAGTGATGGCTAGAAGGAAGGCTGTTTTCTAAGAAAGGAATTTTAACTCTGCATTTGCAGGTGGCTCAAAGGGAGGTAGAGTGAGCTTTTCCAATACAAAGTTAAGGTCCCAGGCTGGAGTAGGGGCTCTCCTGGGTGGTCTTAAGTTTTTGGCCCCTCTGAGGAATTGCTTCAGCAGTGGATGAGAGAAGAGGGGTGGCACTGTATTATAATGTGCCAAAATGGCAGAGGCTTGAATTTTGATGGAAGAAAAGGAAAGGCCCTTGTGAAGCATCTCAGTTAAGTATTGAAGAATGTGCGGTAAATTGGTCACTGTTGTGCCCATCCCCTGAGTTTGGCTCCAGGAACAGAATCTTTTCCATTTTTCAGCATAGGATTTTCTAGTACTAGGCATCCTTGCCTCCAGAATGACACCTATCACTTGCTTACTGAGGGATGGTAACAGAGAGATCAGGTAATTAGCCAGGCTGCAAGGTTCAGGGTTTGAATCTGTGGGTGCAGAATCTGGCCCTCCTGCTGGGACAACAGGGCAGGGGTCTGAGGCAGGTGCCATGGTTCCAGAAGTGACACACTGCGCAAGAGGGGGTACCAGTGTTGGCATGGCCAGTCTGGTGCAATCAGTATTGTCCTTGGTTTGTCCTGTTTGATCTTTAGTAGCACTTTGGAAAGGACAGGCAGAGGGGGAAAGGCATAAACTGATAGGTTTTTCCAGGTGAAGGACAGGGCATCCACTTTCCAAGCTTGTCTGTGGGAAGTCCTTGTGCAGAATTTGTCCAAATGATAGTTCTGAGGGGAGACAAACTGGTCTATCTCTGGGCTCCCCATTTGTTTCTCAAAAAGTGGAATATCTTTGGTTCCAGTTTCCACTAGTGTGGGTCCATTAGATTTCTGCTTAGATAGTCTACCAGTGTATTTAGCTTGCCTGACAGGAATTGAGCTTGTAGGTGCACTTGGTAGCTCAAGGCTGTGTTCCACAGAGCCATGGCTAGTCTGCAGAGAGGGTATGAGTGGGTTCCCCCCTGCTTATGTGCCACATAACAGTGGTGTTGTCCGCTACCAATAATTGTCCTGGAAGAATGTGGTCCTTGAAGGCTATCAGAGCATTGCACAGCTAACATTTCTTTTTGATTGATATGCAGGTGCATTTGACTCTGGTTCCATTTGCCCTAAATGCACTGCCATGCCAAGTGAGCCCCCCCATGCATAGTCTGATGCGTCTGTTAGGGTTTGGGCGACAGGGGGTAGAGTGAATGGCAGTCCCTTGTTGTGGTGGCAGGCCTCTGCCCACCAAAGGAACTCTGTCTTTAGACAAGGGATGATAGGAATCATTGATTCTAGGTCCTGAGAATGTTGACGCCATAGGCTTTTTAGATACCCATTGTAGTTTCCTCATATGCAGTCTTGCATGTGGAATTAGTAGAATGCAAGAGGTCATGAACCCCAGGGCTTGCAGTATTTTCCTTGCAGATTGCCAGTAGTTTGAAGTAGGCTGTCAAACTTGTTTCTCTGGCATGAGGTAGGCCATCTGGGAAGTTGTATTCAAGTTTGCTCCCAGAAATACAATTTGTTGGCAGGGTACTAGATGTGATTTCATTTTGTTTATGGTGTACCCCAGAGAAGATACTTTCTTTACAAATGCCAGATGATTTAAAAGTATGCTCTGGCCTTCTGCCTGAATTAGACAATTGTCCAGGTATGGGTACATCTGAGTATTTCTTTGCCTGCAAAATGCAATGACTGGAGCTAGGCACTTTGTGAATACCCTGGGCGCAGTAGATAAGCTAAAGGGCAGTACATGTAGCCTGCTCTGAAGCACAGGTATCTTCTGCAAGATTCCCTGATTGGGATGTGCAGGTAGGCTTCCATTAAATAGAGTGTTACCAACCAGGCATTTTGCCTAGCATGGGAAGCAGCTGATGAAGAGTTAGAATTCTGAATTTTGGGATTACCAAAAAGGTGTTTAGTATACACAGGTCCAGGATTGGACGCCAAGAATTGTCTTTTCTGGGAACCAGGAAAAGTCTCGAGTAAAACCTTGCCCCCATTCTTCTTCTGGGACAGGTTGAATAGCCTTGATGCTTAGAAGAGAGAGAATCTGCTTTTGAGCCTCTGCCCACTGATTTCAGGGTAGGTTTGGCCAAATGTTTGGGGTTGGTAAGGAGTGGAAGTGAAATCTGTATCCTTGGGAAACTATATTTAAAACCCATTTGTCTTGGGGTAATGAGCTCCCAGTTTTTTGCATGCAGGGTGATCTTTCCCCCTAGAGGAACACTCAGTTGAGCAGGGCTTGGAAGGTTTAAAGTTAAGTCATTGTGACAGTTTACCATAGGGGGGTGTCTTACTACTTCCAGCTTTGGAAGTGGGAGCCCCCCACTGCTTAGGCCTTTGAGTAACTTGAGACTGAAGGCTGGGTGGTCTGCTGGTTCTGGGTTTGGACTGAGAAGGCCTGGAAGAGGCAGGAAAGGACCAATTCTTAGAAGGCCAGTGCCTACTAAATCTGGGAGGCTGTACTTGCAGGAAATCTTTAACAGTTTGCATATATTTAGCTTTTTCCTCCATCTTTTTAAGTACTATTTCTGCTTGGTTGTCAAGCAGGCAGTCTTGGTTTAAGGGAACATCTAGTAATTTAGCTTTAACAAGATCCAAGCATGCCTTCTAAGTACAGACCCAGTGACAGCAGCCCTGCAAGATGCCTCTAATGAATCAAAACCACATTGCAAAGTATGTTTTCCAACTTGTTCAGCAGAATGCATTAAATCCTGTAAGTCTTTATTTTCAGCACAGTCAGGAATCAACATCATTTTATGTTTAAGCAATCCAAAAATATGCTGCTGATACTTTAACATATGAAACTGGTAGTTTAAGGCCCTAATGGCCAAAGTTACAGAAGTGTAAACCTTCTTACCCCATCTGCCCAGGGCCCTGGAATCTCTGTCAGAGGGGGTAGGGTTCTTGGCAGTAGTAGCCTTAATTCCTTTGGGTCCCTGTGAAATGGTCTCAGGATCCACAGTAGGATTCTTAAAGAGGAACTTGTGAGAATCAGGTACTCTGTAATAACTACCAGGTTTTCTGGGAGCCGGTGGTAAAGTGTCAAGGGTCAGGCTAGATTCCAAGAAGGTATCGTCTACAATGTCCAGTATAGGAGGGATAGCTAAAGGCCTGTGTTGAGGTAGGAGTAAGAATTCCCTATGCCTCTTTTTGGACTGAGAGTAATCCTGGCTTTCCCAGTGGAAATGCTCTCTAATAGTATGCAAAGTTTCACCAAAAGAGAAATCCTCTGGAGGGGAAGCAGAGGGAATAGAGTCCTCTGCATCAGAATCCTCATAGGTAGATAAGGGCAACTCTTGGTCATAAGAAAAAAACAGAAATTTCAGAATCCTGATCAGAAGAATCAGAAGGGAAAGTCAGTTCCAGGTCTCTTAAAGGGAGAAGGGTGGCTTCCCCTGATTAGAGTAATAAGGCCTTCAGCCATTCTTATCATTTGTTTTTTAGGCATAGGGGCCTGACCATGCGGTCTGGGCATCAGTTTTCTAGTCGTGGATCGAGATTTAGGCCTTTAAGAAGATGGCGTCAGTTTAATATGCAAGTCAGTAGGCCTGAATACACCCTCAGAAGCTGGTGCCTGCACAGCGGCTCCAGACCCATCCAAGGTAGAGACATCCGCAGGTTCCACAGTCTAAGATGCATCTCGCGGCATACTAGACTCCGAATGGGTCTCAGTATAGGCCTGCAAATCTGAAGTAGCAGGTATCAGGGGCTGCGAAAGTGCCTCACTGAGTACTGGTGAACTGCCAACTAGCTTGAAGGAAGCATCGTCAGCAGCTTTGGACCTATGTGGCCTGTCTCTGTCTTTATCTTTGCGTTTTTTCAGAATGTCGGTAGTCAGGTGGCTTACCAAAGCCATTTCTGGATAATTAAACTGAGTACCAAAATATTTAGTTGTGAAAATGAACAGACGACGAACAGTTTGAGGTTTGAATAAGGCACAAAACCGACGAGGGAAGTCGTGCTCTGGGCCTAAGCAAGGAATGCAGTATGAATGAAAATCTTTATGAGGTATTTGCTTTCCACAAGAAATACAATTGTTAAATTTTACTAACATCTGTTTAGAGCAAAAAAAGTTTCCCCAACGGGGTACTTAGCTTTGTAGACTTCGGATCTGAAACTCAAACACAAAAATTTCAGGAGCCGGCCGACCGACACTTGCGAACTGCTTCTGCTTCTTGCACTGCACGGCAAAAAAGGCTAATGTAATGGCGTTGGCTGCATGCTTTATACCCCTGACTACCTGACGTCATGGAAGATGAGACAGCAACCGACACAGGACCTAAGACTTTGATAATCAGGCTGACTGAGGGCTACCTGCAAGCAGATAACCCCAAATGTGATGACTGCAACAGTGAAACAAGAAGATCATCTGGTAACTACAGTAGGAGGTAAAGCTGAGGCCACACTGACCCCAGGTTCCAATGAAACTTCTTCATATGAAGCTTGGCAAAAGAAAGCATGGAGATGGTTGAGGCCATGAATGCCAGAGCCCTCTGAATTTCCCTGTCAAGCATGATAAAGAGGGAACTGGAATTATGTTGTTAGAAACAGTACCTTGGTAGCTTGCAAACACGCCAGAATTGGAACAGTTTGAATCTTGTATCCCAGGAAGATGTGATCCTGAGAGGGGAACAGGACAGACTTCTGGAAATTGATGGTGAAACGCAGACTGCGCACCAACAGCCTAGTAAAGTGTTGGTCCTGCAGAAGCCTGGAAGGTGAGAGCCTGAAGGAGTAGATCATCCTTATAAGGAAATACTTGTACTCCTTGAAGACTGCAGGAATCTACAACTGGAGCCAGGCACTTGAATAGTCTTGGGGCTCTGAAAAGACCAAGGGGCAAAGCAGACAACTGAAATGAGAAATAGAAACAGAGAAATGTAAATACTTCAACAAAAGTTGAATGGGAATATGAAAACAAGTGTTCTTCAGAGTCAGGGAAACTAGGAAGACATTAGAAAGCAAGAAGGAAAGCATCCTGAAGGTGGGAACCTTGAGGAAAGTAGGAAAAAACAAAAAAAAAAGGTCTAGAACAGGCTGCCAGGACACCTCTCCTTTCTGGGGACTAGAATTAAAACCTACACCCCCTTAGGGCATATGGGATGTGTTGAATAATCCAGTAAACCCTGAAGCACCCCAGAAAAATGGAGAATTTGGGGTTGAGGAATGCTAAGAAACTAGGGAAGAGACTTCCAGACCATGAAGTACCCTTGCTGGATGATTGAAAGAACTGAAGAGTCTGAAGTAATCTGTTGCCAAACAGGGAGTGACACAATGCCTGAGACACAAGGGAACCTGATCAAAGGCAAGAAAATGCAAAATGTCAGACAGAGGCAGATTTGTCCTGAAAGGAAGGTTTTTGAGTTCTAGGTGTCTGAGTTGTTTTGCCAGAAAAAAAAAAAAACATGTCTAGGGACCTTACCTATGGAGGGCTGATGAGGCAGTCTATGAAGAAAGCCAGTTTTAGCAGGATACCACCTCTGAAACTTAGGAATGGAAGACAAAAAAATCTACTTGAGTTCCTTCATGATTTTACCTTGGTCCTGTTAGGTCTTAAATAACTCCACCACTGGAGTATCAGAGATTTTGATTAGCTCGAGTATCAAGCAGCTTAGCCTTAATGTCATGAAGGCAAAGTGTGAAGATGAAATCAAGAATATCATCTCATCCAGGGTGGCAGAAATTCATAGGTAGGTACTAGGCTACTGCCCGAAGGGATTTATAAGCCTAGCCGAAATGTGTTGGCTTTCGCTGCCCCCTTAGATTAGTTCCCTGTGCCTCTGTCCAGCAGAGCCATCAAAGTGATCCCTGGGGTAAACATTTTGTTTCCTATCCACTCGTTACGGTTTCTCTTGAAGGGGGTTAGCGAGGAGCTCTGCCTAATGTAAATTGGAATCTTGTTCCACAACATGGGAAGTCTCTGAGACAGGAATCTATCCCTCCAGCATGTCCTATTTATTGTTGTGGTGAGGTTTAGATCCCTGGAGTGTGTGGCTCGAGGGGATACGGTTTTCTTTAGATGGAGCATGTCCATCAATTCTGGGTTGGACAAGGTCTTGTATGTCAGGCAGAGATCACCTCTGAGTAGGCGGTATGCAACAGAGTACAGCTAGAGTTTCTTCAGTCGAGCTGCATAGGGCATCTGCTTGATGCCAGTGATCCTCTTGATGACATACTTCTCTGGCCTTTCCAGTTGTTGCAGGTGTCTTGTAAGGTACATCCCAAATGGGGCATTGTACTCTATAATGGGTCTGATGAGTGATGCATAGAGGGGCCCAATGACCTCTTCGATCTGGATGCAAACCCTTTTGTGATTAGGTGGGCCACATATAAGGATTTTCTAACCACTTTGGCAATATGATTATCAAAGGAGAGATTACTATCTACTTGGGTCCCCAGATCCCTTATTATGTCTTCCGTATTTTGGGGGCTACCCACCTATGTGGTAGTTTGTGGGTACTTTGTTTTTTCCAAAGGGTATGACTATGCACTTTTGGCATTCAGCTTGAGGCCATGGTTTTGACACCAGGTATCGGTCTAAGTGAGACCCTTTTATAGTCCCTAGTTTGCAGTCATCTGCGAACTTGGTCAACCTTAGTCCTCCTGTGCTTGCCTCTGACAAGTATATGCTGAACAGGAGGGGGTCCTAGGACTGAGCCATGGGGAATGCTACTTGTAACCGGTTTAGGGTCAGACCATGTGGGTACTGTCTGTGAGACAGTTGACAACCTATCTCTTGACATAGGGGTTTATGTTCAGGCTGGTAAGCTTGTCTATAATACTTGAGTAGGGAATGGTGTTGGAAGGCCTTTGCAAGGTCTAGGTAGGCTGTGTGGAAAACCTTTCCCTCATCTATAACCTTGGTAACTGTCACAAAGAAGTCCACCAGGTTTAGGAGGCATGATCTTCCCTTAAAGCCAAACTGGGTAAGGTCCAGTGTTTGGAGGTTTCATTTAATGAGATTCATGATGATGCGCTCCATAGCTTTGCAGACCAAGCTGGTCAGGCTTATAGGGCGATAGTTCCCAGGGTATGTTGTGGCTCCACCTTTGTGGAGTGGAATAACCATTGCTGTGTGCCACTCTGTGGGCATGTAGCCTGTGGAGAGGCTGAGTTTAAACAGTGTGTTTATGTGAGGGGTTAGTTCATCTTTGAGCTCATGTAGGACGCAGCCTGGGACACCATCCGGTCCCACTGATGCTGTGTTGTTGGCTTTGGAGAGGGCTGTTTTAACCTGAGTGCAGAACTTCTTCCCCAGGTTCTCCATAGCTCGACTACCCTTATCTGAGGGAAGGAGCCTAGAAAAAGGCAAAAGCTAAGGCACCTTATCAGCAGAGGCAGAGACCACAGCAAGTTCAGGAGGACATTTACAAAAAAAAAAATCTTAAAAGCCTCAGGCACCTTATAAAAATGGTCAAGTTTCTTAGGGGCAAGAGGTTGGGAATCAAGAGCCAAAGAAGCAGCTGAAAAATTATCCAGCAAAACAGCCAAAACATGGGTAACAGCAGAAAGAGTCCATATGTAACAACTCAGACTTTTTCTGAATGTCAGAAACTTGAGAGCAGTCCCACTTAAAATGCTCCATCATGCACAGCACTGTACCCCCAGAGGACAATTCTTCCAAAGGGGAGTAAGGACGACTCCTCCTCAGAGCCATAGTCCAAAGGTGATGACATCTGGGAGAAGTAGGCCAAGCAATCCTCATCTGAGTCCGATTCCTCAGCAGAGTAATCAAGTTCCCTAGATCTTTTGGGGGTAGAGGAACAAGGAGGAGAAGGAACCCAACTCCCACTAAGGTGGTCAACAAAGCCATCAGGGCATCAAACCTAGAGTAAAATCCTGCCACTTCTCCTAAGGATATTTGGGAATGGGAAAAATAAGCTAAGGTCTTAGGCTTTAACAAACCTTGGTGGTTCAGAGGCCTGCCCTGACTCAATCAGGGTACTAGGCACTTCCTCCGCAGGATTCGGGGAATCCCCCTACGATCAGCCTTGGTTCCCCCTCCACATCTGCAGCAAACATTTGCAAAGCCTCAGAGGACATGTGAGAAGTTGGTTCCATGCCAGCCTCCCATAGGGTCAAAGCAGAGGTAAACATCAGCATCAGGTTGTCTTTAGGGGTATAATTTACCTTGACAGAGATGTTTGGCAGACACTGAACAATAGTAGTACAAGGACTCAACTGTTCAGCCTCTTTCTTAAGAGGCAGATGTACCTTGGGGTGTGTGGATTCCGTTATGGCATCCTGGGCCAACAACATGAAATGAGAAGTTATGTACCTACCATAACGTTCCATGTTAGTTGTCTTCTCTCGCCTTCTTTCTTGCTGGATGGGTTCGGAGCCGATCCTCTGCTCCGACTCGGCCACTTACTAAAGCTCGAGAGCTAATTTTACCGGCTCAAGGCAACCCTATATCCCATGATGCAAGGCGCTAACTACCCAGATCTCGTTTGGTAGCTAAGGAAAAATTATGCAATATATTCCTCCAAATGGAGAGGAGGAGGAAGGGGAAATAATCCCTCGAAAAAGACCAATCTGATCTAGTGACACTAGGAAGCTAATTAGCTTGGAAAAATTGGATCAGGACTCTTCAAGAAAGAGGAACAAACTTCTCGGTCTGACCAGGCTAGGGGGATGGTGGGAGGGACGCAAGAAAGAAGGCGAGAGAAGACAACTAACATGGAACATTATGGTAGGTACATAACTTCTCAATGTTAAGTTGTCAATCTCGCCTTCATTCTTGCAGGATGGGACCGCGTCCCTAGCACCTTTATCCTGGGTGGCTCAATGGAACAGACTCTTGAGAACGGTGGAACCAAAATTTGCTCTGTTTCTGGAGGCCAAGTCCAATTTGTAATGTGAAACAAAGGTATGAGGAGAGGCCCATGTGGCTGCTGCACAAATAATGTCTATTGGAAGTCTAGCCTGAAAAGCTGTAGATGTAGCTAGTGCTCTAGTTGAATGGGCTTTTGGCCTAGAAGTCAACTCTTTACCTCTGGGTTGATAGATGCATGTAATCACAGAAGACAGCCACCTAGACAGGGTTACCTTGGATACCGGAAGACCTTTCCTGTTCTATGCATAGGATAAAAACAGTTGATCAGATTTCCTAAATTGTTTGGTTCTGTCCAAATAATATCTGAGTTGGCGGTGAACATCGAGATAATGTAGCTTTTGCTCTGCTCTATTAGAATAATTTGGGAAAAAAACTGGAAGATCAACAGACTGATTTAAGTTAGTCTGCGATGCCACTTTGGGTAAAAAAGACGGATTAGTCCTTAGAGAAACTCCGTCTTTGTGGAAGATTAAGTAGGGAGGACGAATGCAGAGGGCATGAAGCTCAGATACTCTCCTGGCAGAAGTAATGGCGACCAGGAAGAGTGTCTTCCAAGAAAGAAATTACAATTAACAGGTAGCTGCAGGTTCAAAGGGGGGAAGAATCAAGGATGTTAAGATTAAATTTAGATCCCACTGTGGTGGGGGGTCTCTAATCGGAGGCTTAAGTAAAAATAAACCTCTAAGGAATGCCTTGCAAAGTTTACGGAACATGATGTTGTGGTCCAACAAGCCAATATGAAAATTTGAAATGGCTGCCAACTGAACTTTTACTGTGGAGGACGAAGATCCTGAGTGAAATATTTCTGCTAGGAATTCCAAGACCGAATGAATCGGAGCAGTAAAGGGATCTATGTTCCTAGCTTTTGCCCAGAAGGAGAAACGTTGCCATTTACTAGTGTAAATCCTTCTGGTGGAAGATTTAAGGGAAGCTACTATGATATCCCGGACGGGATTAGAAATCATAGGAAGCCTGGCTAGGGATGGAAGTGGAGCAACCAAGCAGTGAGGTTGAGAGAAGGTATGGATTGGTGCAGCTGCCCCGAATGGTGGGTCAGAAGATCTAGGACCGGGTCCAGATGCCAAGGCTGTACCAAAAGATAACGATGCAGGAACGGAAACCATATCTGTCGAGGCCAATAAGGGGCAATGAGAATCATTTTGGCTCTCAAGGCGGTTGCTTTCTGAATCAGTTGTGGTATTAGAGGAAAAGGTGGAAAAGCATAGAGAAGTCCCCGGGGCCAATCTTGGACTAGAGCGTCTCTGGGGTGATGACCTGGAAGGGGGAAGAGGGTGAAGAAGTTGGTGCATTTGCTGTTTTGAGGCATAGCAAAAAGATCGCAGCAAAGAAGGCCCCACTTCTGAAAAATCTCTTCCGTCACAGATTGTTTGAGAGACCACTCGTGAGGCATGAGAATAGCTCTGCTCAACCTGTCCGCTATGATGTTGGATTTCCCGGGGATATGCGTTGCTATCAGAAACTGCTGAGAAGAGATTGCCCACTGCCAAAGTCTGAGTGCCTCTCGACACAGTGGATAGGACTTGGTTCCGCCCTGCTTGTTGATATACCACACTACGGACATATTGTCCATTTGGATTGCAATCGTCCCCAGGGGAAGAGAGTCGTGGAGGGCTTGCAACATTAAAAGCACTGCTCTCATCTCCAGGACATTTATGTGCAGGTGGCATTCGAAAGGTTGCCAAGTGCCATGGACCATCCTGCCCTGATAATGCCCCCCCCACCCGATCAGGGAGGCGTCCAATGTAACCGTGGCGATCGGGGCGGGAGGAACAAAGGGTCTGCCCTGATGGACTTGAGGGGACAATATCCACCAGGTCAGATGCCTTTTGCAAATTGGAGTTATCATGATCCTGTGACGCATGGGAAGTCATTGAAAAGACCATTGGGCGAACAGCATCCACCGTAGGAGACGCATGTAAAAGCGGGCAAGGGGAAGAAGTGTTATGGCAGCCGCCATAAGACCCAATACTTTCAGGGCAAACCTGGCCTAAATTTTGTCGCTCTGGAGAAGCACATGGATGTGGTTTTGAATATCCAAGATCCTTTGATCTGTTAACTTTGCTGAAAGTTGTACGGTGTCCAAATTGGCGCCTATAAAGGTAATAGATTGACAGGGTGACAAGGCAGATTTTTTGAAATTTAGAGAGATCCCTAGCCCTCTGCAAATGTGAATGGTGTAATCTCTGGCTTGGATGAGTTGATGCCTGGTGGTGGCAGTGTGGAGCCAGTCGTCTAGATATGGAAACACCTGGAATCCTTGACGTCTCAGGTGAGCCGTAACCACTGCCATACATTTGGTGAACACTCTGGGGGCTGTAGTGAGTCCAAATGGCAGGGCTCTGAATTGGAAGTGACTGGCCCCCAGCCGAAAATGGAGAAACCTTCTGGAGCGCCTGTGAATTTTTATGTGATAGTACGCATCCTGAAGGTCCACCGAGCAGATCCAATTGTCCTTGCCCAGAAAGGGTAGAATGGACTGAAGCGTGACCATCTGGAATCTTGTTTTCTTTACAAACTTGTTTAGTTTGCCGAGATCTAATATTGGTCTCCAGTCCCCTGTCTTTTTTGGTACTAAAAAGAACCTTGAGTAGATTCCGGATCCTATTTGGTCTGCTGGGACTGGCTGGATGGCTCTTTTTGCTAGCAGTTTTGATATCTCTGGTACTGCTAGTTCCCTTAGACTGGGTGGAACGTCTGGAAGGGTTCCCTTTTGCTGAATTGGGGTTTGGATAAAGGGAATTTTGTAACCCTCAGATATGATCGACTGTACCCGTTTGTCTTGAGAAAGGGAAAGCCAGGCTTTTGGGTACAGCGATAATCTTCCCCCGACTGCCTCCGAAGGTGGACAATCGGGCAACATCTCAGGGATGCTGGAAGGGTTTGTCAGAGAGAGGCTCCCTGCTACCCTGATTCTGCGGACCCCCTCTGCCCCTAGGGTGGCGTCTGTTGTTGTTACCCCCTCTGCCTCTGGGGGTAAACTGACCTCGTGCGTCAGGCGTGACTCTTGAGATTTGCGGAACCACATTTTCCCTCCCTTCTGACCTTTTGGGTAAGGTCTTGAAGGGGTGGAGAAATGGACTCCTATGGCAGAAAGAGTCTTGCCATCTTGTTCGCATCTAGTCAAGGTGTCTCACTTGAGGTCCGAACAAGGTCGAACCATCAAAAGGAGAGTTTGTGAAGGACGCCTTGAAGGGGTCTGCAAAATTACAAAGTCGCATCCAGGATTGACACCTTAAAGCCACTCCTGTGCCTGTGGCTCTACTCGCTCCATTGGCTGCATATGAAATGAGCCGCATGGAGGAGTTAACAATGGAGTTTAGGATTCCTAGCTGTAAGTTAATTTTATGCTGGGACCCAGCAGCTGACGGATCCTGTAAAACTTCTCCCAACTCTTTAAGAACATCTCTTTGAAGGCAGGTGAAGTGACACAAGTAGTTCAGCGACCGCATGGCAAAGGTCGCTGAAGAAAATATCCACTTGCCGTACCTATCCATAGTCCTGGAATCCTTGTTAGGAGGATGGACAGGTACTGAAGGATCAGCTAGTTCCTTCTTGGTGGCTGCAACCACCACCATGGCATCAACCGGGACACCTTTTGTCAAAAATTGCCTATCAGGTGGGGCCGTGATGAGTTTAGAAGGCCAACGAGGAATGGGTTCCACCGAATCCGGGGCCATCCACGCCTTCCGAGCCACCACATCCATAAGAGGGTCGAAAGGTGGAGACACCCAGGAGGTGGAGGGTCGAGACCCGAACACCTCCAGGTATACCGACTCGTCCTCGGAAGGATTAAGGGAAGGCCAGTTCCCCCTCTGCTTAAGGAGTTCAAGGATGTCTGAGAAAGAGACATCCTCAGAGGGGGACCTTGGGGATCCCTCCGACTCATCCAAGTCAGTATCGGATGTAATAGACTCGGGTGAGTCTGGATGTTTCCTCTTACATGTCCTCTTACGCGGAGGCTCACCTGACAGGTCAGGAGAAGCCTCGGAAGAGGAAGATATTCCCAGTGGGGAAACCTGAGGCGTTGGATCTCTGGGTCCGGGAGCAAGAGAGTGGGAAGAGACGTCAGCAGGCACTGTAGTGGGAGGAGCTGATGGAACTGACCGTTGACTACGCCCTGGGGCTAGTACACTCCTCATCACCTCAAAGGCTCCCCCATCAGAGAGGCCAGAAGGCTCCCGCTCCGAAGAGATAGGAACCCCAGGCAGCACCGACAGGGACGGCTCCGAGGCTGATGTCGGGGCTGAGCTCACAAGCGCCGAAGCTCCGAGAGGGAGAACGGAGTTGGACAAGGGTCCGATGCCACTCGCCCCCTCGAGCCGACGAGAGAGACCAGATGCCTGGATCCCTCCCAATGAAGGCATCAAGGAGGAGATCGGAGCAGAGGACGACGGAGCCGAAGAGGGAGGTATTGGCTCCGAAGCCACAACAGTCACGGCTCCGAGGAGCTCCGGCTCCGAGCTCTGTAGGAGAGTTGAAGGAGGAATGTTAGGTGGATGTGTAATAGCTACCGTCTGATGAGACGGGCTATGGAGCATTTGGGCCAATGCCTGAGACTTTAATAGTCTACTCACCACTCTCTCAAGGTCGTGGTCGGACAGCCTGGACGACCGAGAAGACTGGCTCCGATGGCTCCACTCCGAGAGCAGGGGTGATCTCGGAGCCGAATGTATAGATTCCAATGAAGGGGATCTTGATCTCTTTCTGGAGATGGGTGGAGCCGAGGATACGTCGGCTCCAGCCGGAGCAGACAGTGAGTGCCTAGATTTAGTGGTATCGGCGCTGGGTGGAGCCAATACTGTAAGCTGTGACACAGAAGGATTGGCTCCGGCCGGAGCCGATCTCGTCACAGAAGGCGAACCAGTAGCCGATGGCTTAGGGCTTGGAGCAGAAGGCTTTACTAGTTTCGAGGGCTTATCCGAAGCAGACTTAGTCGGGGAGCTCTCAGGCTTTAATAAGCCCCTCAATATTAGTTTATTTCTGCGCTCCTGCAGGACTCTTGGGCTGAAAGCGTGGCAGACAGAACAAGAGTCCTGCAGGTGCAGAGGTCCCAGGCAGTAAACACAAGAAGTGTGACGGTCTGTCAGAGACATTTTCTGACAGCACGAGTCACACTTCTTGAAGCCTGAGACCTTTGTGTCCTTCGACATAACGGTGTCGAGGGAGCACCAAGTACTAAAAAATACACACACACAATAAACACCCAATCCAAATAAAAAATAAAATAAAACAGGGATATAAACACACCCTAACACCACAGAGAATCCCTGACAAAAATAGGAAAGGGGGAGGCTTAAGGCCTAACTTAGGTGAAGGGATAAATAACTGGATAAGGGGAACCACTAACGGGAGATAGGGTTAAAAATCTAACCGTTAACAGTTAAGATAATAACAGTAGTGAAGTAAAACGAAGGGGAGTGACTAAAAGTCTGAAAAATTGAAAACTTACCAGGAGCCGGTAAAAATGCACCTCGCAAGCGGAAGTGGCAAATGAGATCTGGGTAGTTAGCGCCTTGCATCATGGGATATAGGGTTGCCTCGAGCCGGTAAAATTAGCTCTCGAGCTTTAGTAAGTGGCCGAGTCGGAGCCGAGGATCGGCTCTGAACCCATCCAGCAAGAATGAAGGCGAGATTGACAACTTAACATTGTTGGTTCTCAAGACAAATGGAGAGAGAAGATAGATGGTTGTAAACAGTCTTCAGCAAAAATGCCTGACAAATATAGCACAGAGTGGTTGTAAGAAGTGCTTACATAAAAAAACATTTGTGACCATCTTTATGGGCAATCTGCCTCCCACACTGACATTCCCTTTCTTGGATGACAAACTCTCAGAAGGCACTATAAAAGACAAGGAACACTAACGGGGTACTTATCTGCAAAAAGCTCAGACAACAAGCACAGCAAAAGGAATTCAAATTGGTGGCAAAGTTGTTCTGAATTTGGAGCATTCATGCATCACCTTTATGCTCTACACTAATGAGAGGAGCATACATTTTATTTATTTATTAATTTATTTATTTTACATTTGTTGGCTGGGCTAGTCTAGCTGGATACATGTCCATTTTCAGTAGAGGCCCAGGGAGATAAGCTCCAAGCATTAGTAAATTACAAAAAAAGATTACAATAATTAAAAATGACTAAATTCAAATTCAAAGAAATTAGAAATGATTTTAAGAGAGTCAAAAATTGTTTCTGTGAATAATAGCTCACAGTCTGTGCAAGGTTTAAAATACAATAAAAAGGTAAAAAATGTGTCTATGAATAATATCTCACAGTCTATGCAAAGGTTAGAAATACAAATCGAGTACAAGAACACTCAGAATTCTAAAGTAATGATTTGTAGGTCTGAGAAACAGAAAGAGAGAAAAGCAGAAGGTAAAAAAACCCAAGGGCTAGAATAAAGTTGGATTCTATTGATTAAAGCTGTAGAGGGGACAAAGGCCAGAAGGAAGGGGTATAGAAAGAAGAGCATTAAGGGGGGAAAAGTCAGGTTTAGAACAGGGACAAAGCCAAAGAATTTTCAGGTGTTCTTTAAGATGTTTCTTGAAGAGTGGTGTGGATGAGAGAGACGCGAGTGTACTAGGAAGATTGTTCCAGATTTTACTCACAAAGTTAGTAAAAAGTGAGTCACCAGCTTTACTGTTGGATTTAATATTGGAGATTAATAGCTTATTTGCTGAGCGAAGTGTTGCAAGATTTCTATATGCGGAGATCAGGTTAGAGAGGATTGGGGTATCATTTGGGTGATGAAGAATATTATGTGAGATAAGCAGTTGCTTATACAGCAGATGGTTTTGTAGTTCTGACCATCCAAGTTGTTTAAGGTTGTGACAGTGGTGGGTTCTGAAGGGGGTGGCAGTGACAAATCTAGCTATGTTGTTATAGCTAGTTTCAAGCTTGCTTAGATTGTATTTTCATAGATTGATGTATATGGCAGAAGCATAGAATAGGGTAGAAGTTAGGTGAGTCTGGGCAATGGAGGTTTTAGCTAGTGGTGTGAGGAAGGGTTTGATTCTATACAGGGAGCCTAGTTTTTTATTGACAGTCTGTATAGTATTGTTGATATGTTCATCAAAGCTGAGGTTATTATCTATGGTAATGCCCAGTAGACGTGTGGTAGTGTCAAGGGAAATAGTAGTTCCATTGTTAGAGATAATTGTGAAGTGGAACTCTGGTGACTTTTGGGTGGGGGCAAAAAGTAACAATTTTGTTTTGTTAGGGTTAAGGAGGAGGTAGTGATGGGTGAACCAATTTTCAACAGTGTTAAAAACTGTTTGAGGAATGGTCTGAAGAGAGATTGATGACTTAGCAGTACAGATTAAAGTAGAATCATCAGCGTATTGTATGCATGTGGCTTGAGGAACAACAGTATTTAGATCATTAATAAAAATGGAAAATAGAAGAGGGCCTAGGATAGAGCCTTGAGGGACTCCAATGTTTACTGGGAGGGATGTGGAAAGATTATTGTCCCAGAGCACTGCTTGTTGTCTATTTTTAGATGGGATGTAAACCAAAGTATTGCTTGTGGGTCAAGAGATTGGGCTTTTAGGACATTGATTAGCAAGTCGTGGTTAACCAAATCAAAGGCTTTTGATAGGTCAATGAATAGTGCAGAAGATAGAGAGTTATTATTTCGATTCTTGTTTATACAGTCAGTAAAAGATAGAAGGGTGGTAGTTGTACTATGAAAGGGCCTAAAGCCGTGCTGACAGTTGGCAAGTAAGTAATTGTGGAGCAGATGTTGAAGTAGTTGATGGTGAATACATTTTCCATTATTTTGGCTAATGGAGAGAGTAATGCAATTGGTCGGAAGTTGGAGATATCAGTGGATTTGCCTCCTTTATGTAAGGGGATTATATGGGAGACTTACCATATGGATGGGATGTTACCTTCTATGATTGTTTGGTTTATAAGGATGGATATGGGATATGCTATGACTTTGGAAGCTATTTGAAGGTATTCTGCTGGCAGGTGGTCGGCAGAAGGGGTGCAAGGTTTGAGTTTTTGAAGGAGTTTGCAAATAAAGGATGTTGGCACAGGTTGTATATAGAAGGAAGGCACTGAACTGTTTGTGCTTTGTAAAGTGCTGGGGGAAATGGGAGATATTGTGTTTGCAAGAGTTTGGATAGTTTCTGTGAAGTAATTATTAAAGGCATCTGCTATTTGCAAAGGGTTATTATGGGGAACTAAAAATGGGGCTGGAGTTTTGGTATGTCCTGGTTGAAGAAGTTTATTAATGCCTGACCAAAACTTTTTAGGGTTTTTTGGGTGTGATTGTTGAAGGTGGAGATAATAGTTTTTCATGTCTAAGATAATGTCATTTTTGGTTGCATTTCTTAGCTGTTTAAAGTATAGGTGGTCAGCAGAGCTCTTACAGGCTCTCCATCTGGTCCATATTTTATTTCGTAGGAGCATTTTTTCCTTCGTTTGTTTTGTGAGCCATGGGGCTGTTTTAGTCCTAACTCGGGAAGAACAAAGGGGGGCATGGAGATCTAAGATTTGTAGGAACTTAGTATTAAAGTAAGAAACTGCTTCATCCAGTTTGAGTTGTTTCAGAGGTGACCAGTTGCAGGCCTTTAGTTCATTCTGAAAACTCTCTGCTTTAAAGTGTTTTTTGGAACGATAGGTTATAAAAGTGTTAATAGGAGTATAAGCCTTTTGCTTTGTTATATAGGTAAGAACATGGTCACCAAGGTCATCTGGAAGTGTTCCTGAAGTATAGGTTTCAGGATGACTATTTATAAGTATCCAGTCAAGAGTAGCTTATTTATTACTAGGTTTGTGGATTCTTGTGGGGGTGTTTATTTGAGTGAAACCATAAAGATTAATGTGGGTGTTAGGATTAGGAGAGTTACAGGTAGTCCAGTCAATGTTAAAATCACCTAGTACAATAGTTTCTTGAGGTAGTAGGGTGGAAAGGCTAAGAATATTTTCAAGAGTGTTAATATTATTTCCTGGAGGAATGTAGGTGCAGATTATATAAATAGATTTAGATTTATTAAGTTGGAGTTTAATGGTAAGGGTTTCTGCATTGGTATTTGAGGGTAGTAACACATTAAAGCATGAAACTAGAAGTTCAGATTTATACAAGATAGCTACACCTACACCCTTCTTGGTGGTACGGTCACATCTTAGGATGTTATATCCAGGTGGGGTTATTTCTAGGTCATGAGTAGAGGGTTTCAACCAAGTTTCTGTAAGGCAAAGGATATCAAATGCATGCACTTGTAAGAGAGCATGCAGTTGAGTAAGTTTGTTGTTAATGCTACGGATGTTGAGTTGAGCTATTCTAAGAGAGTTACCTAGTTTTATAGAGGTAGACACACTATTAGTTGTTTTGTTTTGTGGGTTATTGTAGATTGGAGGGTTTGGGCCTGGATTAGGATGAATATCACCATCTAATAGAAGTTGAGTGGGATATTTTAGTAAAGTCTTTATACTTTTAAGGTACTTGGGTGGGCTTATCTTGCTGGAGAAATAAGTAATATGGGAAGATCTATGGAACCGTGGGAATAAGTAAACTGAAGTAGAGGTTATATTGCTATTGGAGAAGAAGTTGAGCTGTGTGATTGGTAATGTTTGTTGATGGGAAGGTTCATTATTAATTAAAGAGACATGTTCGTAGAAGTTTAGGGCCTAGGGTGAAGTTAGGAATATTATTGAAGAAGTAATAAGAAAAAAGTTTTTAAGGGTATAGTTAAGTAAGATGGTCATTTGCGATCGTGGGTTAAGAGGTTATGTAGAGAGTTAAATAAAGTAAAGATAAGAGTATTGTATGGTAGAATAGATGAGAGGTGACTTATGGGAGGGGTAACAGAGAAGTAGAGGGATGAAATGTAATATTATTGAAGGGTGGGGTTAGTTATGGAGAGAATTGGAGAAGGGGTGGGGTTGATAAGTAGTAGTCTAAGGGGATAGGATAAGTAGTTAAGTGGGTGTGGTTAGAGAGGTTTAAGTTTAACAGCACTGGGGGTGGGTGGGAATTTGGGGTAGGGTAGGGGAGCGGAGTGAGCCCGCAGGGCGAACAGAGCGGGTCAAACCAAGTGGTGGAGGATTCAGAAGAGACAATCAGTAAGGGGCAAAGAGAAGGAGACGGAGTAGCAGGTATGTAGCATCTAGTAAAGCAGGTATGGTGTAGGAAAGAGGATAGCGAAGCAGGGAAGCTAGAAGTAGAAATAGTCTATAGTAGGTAGAGGATGAGAAGAGTAGGGGCTAGGAGGTGTAGCAGCAGGGCAAGAGATGAGAAACAGAAGAAAAGAAGAATTATATTGAGCTGAAACAAGCACAAGTGGGGGAGACAGCAAAGGCACAAGGCTGGATTGCACTGCCACCTAGTGGGCAGAAGGAAAGATACAGAAGGTAACCAAGAAAAAGATAAGTAGATGGGGAAAGAATAAAGTTAGTGGCAAGGGAAAAAACTATCAGGTGATACTGGGCAGGGAGAGGAGTCTGGCTGCTGGTTTACCTGACTCAGTGGCAATAAATGACAAGACAATTAACAGGTATTTGCTTACAATATGGGTCAAAAGATAAACATACTTTTTCAATTACTGTACAAACAGGAGAAATCACTGGGGCAGCAGGAAAGCAAGATGGTCCAAATTGGCAAAGCCTGAAGTAGATCAGGGGGTCCTTAGAGGCCAGGCAGGTCCGTTAATGGAAGGTAGTGGGTAGATTGTTTTTCAATTACTGTACAAACAGGAGAAATCACTGGGGCAGCAGAAAAGCAAGATGGGCCAAATTGGCAAAACCTGAAGTAGATCAGGGGGTCCTTAGAGGCCAGGCAGGTCCGTTAATGGAAGGTAGTGGGTAGATTGAGTTGTGAGCTTTCTTCTGGGTTCAAGAACACACAGCAGCCAGGGAAAAGTGTAGGTAGTAAAAGAGGATGTAAAAATATCTGAAATAAGACACTGATGAGAATTAAAGACTTTGGTATACTGGCCAGACGTAAGGCAATCCTTGTCAGGAGATCTCAAACTATGAATATTGCAACAGTGATACAAAGGATATCAGCAGTAATACATGGGAACAGAAGTGTTTACTGAATGATTCCAGCAACAATCTGGGAATATTTGTGAACCAATGCAACCTGTGGTTGTCGTGTTGCACTACTGACACCAAATGTGATGGTATAAATGGATGATATGACTGCTGCTGGTGGGACACCCAGAAAGCAGAATACTACTCAATGACCAAGATCTTTAGCACTGACAGAGTCTGAATCACTCCATTGCCAACCAAAGGTGAAGTAATAGCAAGACGGTGCACACAAGTCTGTTTCAATAATTAGTTCACAAAGTACACCCATTCCCCAAAAAGTGAATATGCACTGCTGCCTTGGGTATGTATGGGCTTCCAGACCCCACACAAAGACAGAACTGCACACAGTCCATTTAATGAGCTGTTTTTGGCCAAGCACTCTTAAGCTTGCTCTCTCTGCAAACCAATGCCTTCCAGTGCCCTTTTAACCATATTAATTACATTTCAGACAAATTATTTTCTCTCACAAATTCCCAGGGAAGAGTGGCAGATTTCTCCAATTCCCCATAGCTTACTTCATGGCAATGGTAGCACTGTCAGAACTCAGTTTAGGGCCAAAGACCCCCCCCCCAGTTACTAGCGGTTCTCAAATTAAACCAGATATACAAATCATAACCATTAATATCTCCTTCACTGGTAGTAGGCTTTAAGCAGTCTAATTGTATGCCACAAATTATGCAAATAACGACAACATTCTTTCTCTGAAAGCAGTGTATAAATAAATTCCATCCACAAGCACTTAAGGTGAATTTGTTAAATTCACTTAAAGAAAACCGTGCAGATACAGATTAAAATAGACATAGGTTATCATGCACACAGAAATAAAATAAAAGACAATAAATCAGACAAAATTCAAACAGAAAAGTTCAATGGCTAGAGCGTATTACAAAAATACTAGCTCTGTTAAATTAAAGACTTGTGCTCATACAAGCAAGACCGCATCAACATCTAGCGTGTCTTCCATAGCATGATGTACACAGTCTTTTCCTCAGACCCCCACCCCCTCCCCACCCCATTGACATCACTCTTCTAACACTGGAGGAAAACTAGTAGTAAAACCAATTTTTATTTGCCAATACACATACAAGCATACCTCTCAACTTCTTAGCACAAGAAATCTGGTCAAAGCCTAAAATAATGGGGGTACAAAGGCCCAAAAATAGAGACAGAAGTAAAATATTGCACTTACAGACAAATATGAAGCCTTTACTAATTTCAGTCCTCTGTGATTTGCCAAAAAAACACAAATTGTTTGAGGAACGGACCACAAGTATGAGTCAAATATATAGACACACTGCGAAAATTGGGACAACTGAGAGGTATGTATACAAGTCATCTTCTTTCCCCTTGAATCCATCCTGGTTGTCTTAAGAATATGAAACCATTAAATCCCTCACCCATTACAGCAACTACATTTCAGCAAAAAGACAGTTTTTGATCTTTCATGTTTGCCTGTTACATTAATAGGAGACAGCAATTCTGGAGCTCCATCACATTTACAGATATTCCTTGTTATTGGATATTTAGAACAATAACAGCACATTCTTCTAGTCATGACAGCAACATTCTAATTTTGGATGAGAAAATACATTACATTTTAACAGTTTCATTTAACTCTGCATTACCCCTGGCTTCGCAAGTGCATCTTTAACAGTTTAATTTACCCTGCTGTTACCCTGCTTCATGAAATGCATCATTTATATAACAGTATATTTTAGTGTGTGCTGTAGTCATAAATGTCAATTCAAATTTTTCTCTCATTATTCTTGGTGTTTAAGTTAGCTAGTTTCTTTAGGATAACTATTACAGCCCTGAAGTGACTATAGAAACATCAAGAACAACAAAATATAGCCAATATGAGGGACCATTTGTAACGGATGTTTTTCAGCTTTATAATTAACCATCCAAGCGTCTTGCTTGTATATGTATTTTTTGAACAGCACACGCATTTTGTACAAGATTTTAATTGAATTGCTGCTGTATTTTTACAGATAAATTAGACCATTCAAATATGAGTATATTCAAACTGTCCAGAATTATCAGGTTATAGTCTTGATAATTACAGAATGTAAATACAATTTATTTAGCATAAACTATGGTTGTTTTGGAGACCCACAGATTGCCACTAATAGAGTAGCATTGTGTCAGTCGCACTTACCCATATAACAGGAGAAGTACAAATTCCTCATTGCTGCAGTAAGTAGCCTTTAGGAATGATGGGTTGTTTCCCTATCTAGTGGGCAATAACAGGCAGGCTTCACAAATCATTAGTTCCTCCCATACCTTTCCCTACGATTGCTGACTGCCTGTCCCCAAGGAGGGAAATTAGAAGTCAGAGTGAAGATTTTTTTCACAACTGCCCTGCCCATACAGGAAGAGAATAATCTAAAGTACTGAACTAAAAACAACAAAGAAACATGTAAAGTAAAAAAAAAAAAAAAAGACAACACTACCTTACATCCTAACAACTACTGCATACAAGAGTAGGGGGATTTAGGATGTGTGAGGCTACTGCAGCAGTGAGGAACTGAAACATTTACTGTTAAGGGTAAGTGCAACTTACACAACAGTACTATGTTCACCATTATCACTGCTGCAGTAGCCTTTGTATGGTTGATTACCAAGCCTATTCAACCTGGATGAGAAAGAATAGGATGAGAAAGAATATGATTCCAGGAGTCCTTGGAGAATGTTCCTGTCCAAAGCCCTGGAATTTGAAAAAGAATAGTTTTTCATGCTTTGTAAATGTATGTACAGAGGACCATGTAGCTGCCCCTAGAATGCTTCTGGAGTCAAACCCTTTCCAGTATGCCATCAGAGAAGACAGGATTTTACTAGAATGTGCGCTGATAATGCCTGAAATGAATTTTCCATGGTAGGAACAAATGAAAAGCCATAGCTGATGACAACCACCTGGAAATCATCTGTTACAGGATGTCCCATTTTGTCCATTGGTAAGAAATAAATTAGCTGATCAGCTTTTCTAAAGGACTTAGTTCTATCACATTCAAGGTATGCGGAATCTTTTGTTTGTGATTTTTAGATTCTGGGCGGAAAACGCAGAGACTGAGCTCTTGATTCAAAGTAAACTGCAAAACCACTCCGGGCATAAAAGAGGGGTTTGCTCAATCTGGCCCTATATCTGTGGAATATGAGGTAAGGTTCACCCACCATGAGAGCTTGCAACTTGACACTCTTCTTGTAGATGTTAGCTCAATGATGAGCATAGTTTTCCATGCCTAGAACATTAAAATTATCTTAATGAGCAGGTGCAAATGTTGACAGTAAACTTCTCCAGCATAAAGCTGAAATTTCAAGGAGGAGCAATGAGTTTAAGAGAAGGCCTCCACTACGAAACTCCTTTCAAAAATTGTTTTACCACAAACAGAGAAGAAAGGGCCGATCCACAGCCAGATGTGCTGAAATGGCCACAAGATGAACATTTGTAGAGGAATAATAGAGGCCATAGGAAAGTAACTCACACACAAATATTTGATCACTAGTGGTACAATATCACTAATGGCCCCTGGTTACTGGATCGGCACCAAATAGAAGAGTGCTTCCACTTACCAATACATGACTTTCTAGTAGCAGCTTTTTTGTTTCCTTTAGTACCCACTACACATCCACATGAAACAAGTGCCTAAATGGTATTAGAATTAAATCATCCAGGTAGTCAGGTGAAGTTGATTGACACTGGGTTGTATCAAACTCCCCAGCCTTGTACAAGTATAAACAGTGTGGGAGAATCTTGTAGTAACTAGCCTAGGCCAATTCTCTAAGAATATAGAGACAAAGTTGCCTGGGCCAAAAGGAAGTCACCACAATAACTTTTTGGGGAATCCTTCTGAATTTCTAGATTTACACTGGATATCTCTGGAAAGCATGGAAAAGCATAAAGGAACATACCCTTCTAAGTGAATGAAAAAAAGAGGTTATGTTCTTACCATAGCATTCCATCTGCGTTGTTGATCTTCATTCATTCTTGACTGATGGGTTTGGTTCCGACCTCTCAGAACCAACTCGGCTATTATACATAGCTCACGCCAGCCAAAAACTCTAGACCTAAGGCTCTACCCACAATGTCTCTCTTCCCATTACCTCAGATAGAGTTTGCCTAGTAGTTAAGAAAATACAGAAGCCCTAAGGTATAACCCTATAATATCCCAGGACTAGGTTCAACCCTCCAGAATTCTTTTGGAGGGGGCAGGAGGGTGGGATGCTAAGAATGAATGAAGATCAACAACACAGATGGAACGTTATGGCAAGAACATAACTTCTTCATTTGATGTTGTCAATCTTCATTCATTCTTGACTGATGGGACAGAATCTCCAGCTACTTTAGATACTGGGTAGCCCCAAGGAAGGTAATTCCTGAGCACCACAGAGCCAAAGGATGCTCTTCCCCTGGAGAACATGTCTAATTCGTAATGAGAGATAAAGGTATGTGGAGTAGCCCATGTTGTAGCTGCACATATGTCTTCTATAGAAGCCCTGGAATGGAAGACCACTTAAGTGGAAACAGACCTAGTAGAATGAGCTCCAACGGTAGTTGACAGCATGAGTTATTTTGGTTGTATATAAAGGTAATGCAGTCTCTTAGCCATTTTGACAAGGTGACCTTTGATACAGGTTTGGCTAATCTGAGTCCTGAAAAAGATAGAAATAGTTGGTCTGATTTTCTAGAAGATTTCTTTCTGTCCAAGTAAAAATATAATTGTCTGTGGACAGCCAACAAGTGTAAACAGTACTCTCCTTTGTAAAACTTGGGAAGATTGGTAAAGTCTATGGACTGGTTGATATTAGACTCTGATACCACTTTAGGAATGAAGGACAGACTGATTCTGAGTAATGCTCTTTCTTTGTGAAAAATTATATAGGAATGGTTCACACAAAGCATGTAACTATGAAATTCTCCTAGCAGACGTGCTAGCTACTAGGAAGAGGGTCTTCCAAGATAAAAACTTGAGGTCACAAGTAGCTGCTGGCTCAAAGGGTTGTCGAACTAGTCATTGTAAGAAAGGTCAAATCCCATGGTGCTACAGGGTCTTTGAAAGGGGGGTTTTAAATGCAGAGCGCCTTTAAGAAAAATTTTACATAGACTATGAGACATCAAGAAATTGTCATCAAACCACTTATGAAAATTTGAAACGGCACCCAAATGAACCTTAATTGTAGATGTAGAGGCCCCCTATTTCAAATAAGGTAGTTAAATATTCCAGGACCTTATCAACAGATGCCAAGAAAGGGTCTGTGCAGTTTGTACATGCCCAAACTGAAAATATTTTCCATTTACTTAGAGCTTTCTGGTGGATGGTTCATGGAAAGCCAGGAGTATCTTTTGCACTGGAGAGGACATGTTATTCTGCCTGGCAACTACAGGAATTGGAGAAACCAAGCAGTCAGCTTGAGATATTGAAGATTGGGATACACCAGGCCCCGAGGATGAGACAGTAGGTCCGGAGCTGGGTCCAGAGTCCACAGGTAGTGAACCAGATGAGGCCAAAGAAAGGGAAACTAGACCCGACAGGGGCAATAAGGTGCAATGAGAATCACTTTGCTTCTCAACCATTGGGCTTTCCTCAGAAACTGGGGGATCAGTGGAATTGAGGAAAGGCATACAGGGGTCCCAGGTGGCCAATCGAGAAGATGTGCATTTCTCAGGGAATCCCAGCAAGGGGGGATTACGGCAAAGTAGCTGTTGCATTTGTGGTTTATGGGAGAAGCCAACAGGTCACAGCAAGGCTGACCCCATCAACAAAAGATCTTCGTCACTACATTGGGATTGAGAGACCACTCATGAGGCAGGAGAATACATCTGCTCAGTTTGTCCACAATCACGGAGTTCCTCAGGATATGCGTTGCTATCAGAAAGCAGTTGGAAGTGATTGCCCATTGCCAAATCCTTAGAGCTTCCCGTCAGAGGGTAGGACCTGATCTCCCCCCCCTGTTTGTTGATATACTAGACTACGGACATGTTCTCGGACTGTACTGCAATTGTCCCTGAAGGAAGACAGCCTAGAATTCTTGCAATACTAAAAGCACTGCTCTCAATTCTAGGTTGCTGATGTGCAAATTGGCCTCTTGCATGGACCAAATGCCTTGAATAGCCTTTCGTAGAAAATGCCCCCACACACACCTTATCCGAGAAGCTTCCATGGTCACTACGCCTAGGGCTGAGGAGGAGAAAAGAAACGACCCCATAGATTCTCTTCTGACGTCATCCACCAAGATAAATCTTTTTTGCAGCAATTTGTTATCAAGACTGGATGGGACATGGGGTGCATTAGAAGTGACCATTGTGAAGCCAAGAGCCACTGAAGGAGCCTCATGTGATACCTCGCTAGGGGAACCAATGTTATTACTGCCATGGTTCTCAGAGCATGTAGTACCAGACGAGCAGGAACTTTGTTTTGGGAAATGATTACTTGAAGTTGCGATCTTACCTTCAACAGCCTGTGGAGAAGGAGGAAGCTACACAGGATACTGTATTTAATCTTGCTCCGATGAACTCCAAATCCTACATGAGAGTCAGTTGGGACTTTTCTTTGTTGACTGAAATGCCTAGTGTTTTGGCAATATGTTGAAAGGTCTATGGCGTAAAGCAGTCGATGTCTGGAGGGGCAGTCAGGAGCCAGTTGTCTAGATATGGAGACACCCGGAATTCCTGTAGTTTCAAATGAGCTGCTATGACCACCATGCATTTGAACACCCTGGGGACTGTGGTAAAACCAAAGGGCAGTGCTCGGAATTGGTAATGACTTGCTCCTAGCTGGAAGTGGAGATATCTACTGGAGCACTTGTCCATCTTTATGTGGTAATACACATCCTGAAGATCTATAGAGCACATCCAATTGTCCTTCTCTAGAAAGGGAAGGAGTGACTGAACCGTGACCATCCGGAATTGTCTGTTGTACAAATTTGTTCAATAGGCTGAGATCCAAAATTTGTCTCCAGTCCCCTTGTTTTTTTTTAGCACTAAAAAGAATCTTGAGTAGAATCCGGTTCCTATTTGGTCTGGTGGAACTACTTGGATGACTTTTTTGAAACAACTTTTGAATCTCACTCTCATACACCACTCCTAACCTAACAAACAAAAACAATACTCTAAGAAACTCACCTCCTGCTGCAATAAAATAACTAAATTTGCCACCAATCTCCCTCATAGAACCCATAACTGTCATAGCCTAAAGCAATTAAATTAGCTTGAATTGTACAACTCCTGAACATATTCACAACTAACTACAGCACACAAACTCATTCATCATCCAGAAAAATGCCCTAAACATGCCCTACTGTGCAGCAAGGGACTTCCTTTCTAGTAACAAATTCTTACTACTCGCAAATAAGTCAAATAATGTTGCAGGAGACTCGCTCTACTCTCAATACGTTGCTGAACTCTGGAATACTATCCTCACACAAATAAAACTCTTGACAAACTTAATAGTTTTAAACTACTGCTTAAATATCATCTTAAGAACCCTGGTCCTGCACATGCTCATCACCAGTTTAAGACTTTGTGCTCACTGCACAATACTCCCCTTAAACTGAAAACCCACAACCTCTCACTGAAATGACAAAACAATTTTATACATAACTGCTGCCTGTACAATCCACTTAGTTACACTTGGGCTTTATCTGTAGAAACTTTTACCTCTGTAAAATTTTAGAATGTATAAATGTTGAAGTGTAACTACTGTATGTGCATAAATGTAAATAGAAATGTAGCTAATCTGTGTTTAACAGGAACTTAGTACAATGCAATGCAAACAAATGGAGCTTTTATTCCCGGGACTCTGCTGAAAATGGGTACTGCCAAGTTGGACTTTCCCGGTAAACAAACAAATAGCAATCTATTCCCAGCACTATATGAAGTGTAAATGGCAGCTGGGTTTGATCTAAGATGAGAAAAAAGAAATGTAGTAGTCTGAGGCACTTTACACGTTGTATCTGCTTTTCTGAGTGACTGATAGCTGGCTATCAGGATGACTACTGGCAGCATTCATTGCGTCCTCCAAGGTTACCTGTAGTGGAGGGATGGGTGAGAAATGAGAAATCATTTGGAGCACATCATATCATCTCCTTAGTTCATGGTAACCTCTACATATTCCCATAAAAATCTCTCATTCATCCATGGTAAGATCTGATTAAAGATAACTCCTCTACATGACAGACTATTTTCTTCACAGTCAGAAAGTTGGGTTTGGGAACCTGAAGGGGAATAAGCTCCATATCAGCCAAAATCAGAATCATCAGACCCACAGTCCTCGGGAATTTCTTTACAAGGAATGTTTACTTGTAATGGCCAAGATTCACAGCCTATAATACATGCTTGGCCAGGACAAAAAAAAAATCACCATTCTTAACCGTAATTACCTATTGAGATAAACAAGCATCACTCAATTTCTTTACTAAGATAAAAACACTGGCAATAAAAGAAAGTATGTCATGAAGTAAGCCTACGCACTAGACTGCAAAAAATGTCCCTACCCATTCAAAAATTAATTTTTGTGTGACAATTTTAGAAGTTTACTCAAGCAGAACGTGCAGTTGTCTAAAATCTTATAACAGTAGATGTCCTTCACTTCACTGTTTTATTCACTTAATGGATCTCCTGACAAGGATAGCCCAACATCTAACCAGTATACCAAAACCTTCAGCTCTTGGAGGCACCATAAGTTACAAGGATGGAATTGGTATCAAAATCCTTGAAAAATAGCACCACAGGAATGTGCCTTTATAGACGAGGAAAGACATTTACCATGATACGAATAACGAAAGGAAACTAGTGTTATATGTAAGGCCATAGAAAGAATTATGATAAAGATGATCAATAGAGATACAGTAAATATCCAGACACTGGACCCAACCCAGTTTCGTTTCTTCAAGGGCAGATCATGTCTACTCAACCGAGTGGACTTCTTTGAGAAGGTCATCAAAGCAATGGATGAGGGCAAACTCGTTCACACTGCCTACCTTGACCTGGCCAAGGCATTTGACACAATACCCCACTCGGGCATTGTTGACAAAAACAAAAGAGGTTAAGTACAAACCCATATGTCATCAGGTGAATAGTCAACTGGCTCACACAGGACCAAAGAAGTTAGAATTGGTGAGTCCACCTCTACAGAGAGGCCAGTCACAAGTGGTCCCTTCGGGATCAGTCCTTTGACCGCTCCTTTTTGGCATTTAATTCTCAGAAGTCAAGGCCAATGTCAGTGATCTCTGGCTGACTAAATTTGCAGATGATTACAAATTAGGAGCTGTCATTGAATCTCAGACTGACACAAATGTTCTCAAGGAGGGGCTGACAGAAATAACTAGTGTCAGAGCCGTGGACGAACTAAATCCCAATAAATGCATAATAGTATCCTTTGGGAAGTCATCCAACTCTGGTAACTATCATATTGACAATACACCCCTTAGAGGTGACCCACTAGTCAGGGGCTTGCGGACACACATAGATAGTAAACTAGCCTTTGATCATCACATGTCTACAGTGGTGAGGAAATCATTCGATGTTGCTCAACTTATAAAGAAAGGTATGCCATCTAAGTCCAAGGAAGTCATTGTTCTGCTGTATGCGGCATTCATCAAACCTATCATTGAATACAATGCACCCTTTGGTATGTACCTAACCAGGCATATCCAACAAGTGGAACATCCACAGAGGTTCCTCACTAAAAGAATACAGGGCATAAGTAATATGTCCTATGCAGACAGTCTCAAGGTCCTATATCCCTGTATTCTGTCTCCTACAGGCTTTTGAGGGGATATCTATGCGTGGCATACAGGGCATAGTCAGACCCCACTCTGATGGAACTCCTGCATATAAACAAAACAAACATTAGCAGAATTACCCATTCTAAATACATAAACCTTGCCTGTGATTTAAATAGGACCTGCTGGAGAGTTAGATATGTATCCCAGAGACTACCCTATCTATGAACAGGCTTCCCATCCATGTGAAGCAGAGTTCCTCCTTAACCCAATTCAAGTGCTACTTGGACAAGTGGATGGGAAACCGGAAATTCATCCCTGGTTTGACACCTATGTCTCTAATGCAAACAGGTAACCTGTAAATGGTTCATCTCCCAGGCCCATGCTTACACTTGTCAAGGGTATCCGTACTGGTCAGAGATTTGGAATGCATAGCTAGGCTTAAAAAGGACCTTGTGGTCATTAGCCTAGTAAACACCTATGAACCTTTAGAAATCCAGGAGGATATGTTTTGCTTAGAAACAGCCAAACCCAAAGTCGTGGGATGAAAGAAGGAAAGGTACCAAGAAGTCCAAGGGGTGGCAATGCTCAAGCCATGCTTGATTTGAGGTACCACTGAGGTTTCCTCATATGAAGCCTGGCAAGAGGGAGCATGGTAACGGTGGAAGCCATGAACCCTGAGAAATTCCCTGGGCATGACATACACCAGAGGAAAAAGGGATTGGGAAAAGTCAATTAGAGAGAGCCTAGGGGGACAGAGATGCCAGCATGGTTTCCAGCCAAGGAAAATATGATCCTAGAAAGTAGTCAGAACTGGTTTCTGGAATTTTATGTGAACCCCAGACTTTGTAACATGGAAATAATAAACCTGAGATCCTGAAAAATATTGCTGAGGGAAGGAGTTTGAATAAGCAGATTGTCTAGGTAAGGAAAAACTAGAATCCCTCAAATCCTGCAAAAAGCAGTGACAAGAGTAAAGCATTTCGTGAATACCTGTGGGGCAGTAAAGATGCCAAGGGCAAAGTACAGAACTGTAAATGCAAGGAAGAGACAGAGAAATGTTAACATTTCCTAAAGACTGGATGGATGGGGATGTGAAGGTATGCATCCTTGAGACCCAGAGATACCAGGAAAGGTCTGGGGAAGAACGGGAGGAAGTAATGCCTGCAGAGATAACATCCAAAAGGAAGGAATCTCGAAAAAAGGTGTTCATCAGGAAAAGATTTAGAATTTTCTCCATGTGTTCTCCTTTGTGGGGCCAAAAACATTCTGGAATAAAATCTTTGCCGTACCTGGGTGGGAGGCATGGCTTGAATAGTTCCCTGAGCCAAGAGTGTGTCAAAAACCTCAGGGAAATGACTGCTGTTCTTGAAGAGGTTGAGGAATGCCTGAAAAGGAAGGAAAGGACTTCCAAACCATGAAATATCCCCGATGAATAATGGACAGAACCCAAGAATCTGAAGTGATTTGAAGCCAATTTGGGAGAGAGGGACAGGGGAACCTGGGTGACGGAAGGAGGGAGCAAACTGTTAAATAGAACTACGCTTATCCTGGAAAGAAGGTTTCTTAGTGGCAGGAGTCTGAGTAGACTTAGCAGAAGGCACACACCTTGAACCCTTCTTACCCTTCGGAGGAGGGTGAGACTGCCTATTAACAAAGGCAGATTTGGAGAGATAATTCCTGTGAAACTTAGGAATAGGAGAAGTAACATATGTTTTGGTTCCTGCAAGGCTTTGGCCTTGTCCTGGAAAAACTTGAAAAGGTCAGTAGCAACAACAGATCCCAAAAGGCTTTTATTATTCAAAGCAGCAGCCAAACCTAATCAGGCAAAGCATAAACAAGAATTCAAGAATAATGCCTTATAACTGAACCAAGCGTAGCAGCCCTGGAAGCGGCATTAGCTATATTTCTAGCTGCATTTGATTGAAAGGTGGGCAACTTGAGAAGTTAAGCCCAGCAGAGAAAGAGACAAAGCCTTCCTCTCACAGTCAGGAAGGTCAAAAACCACCTTTGAAACCTGAAAAAGGATAGTCCAAACATACCTGGTCATACGAGTCAGGTAGTTGATGGCCCTGGTAGACAAAGTAGTAGCAGTGCAAACTTTCTTGCCCAGCCTTTCCATTGCCCTACTATCCTTATGAGAAGGCAACAGCATGGTGGACAGCCACAATCTGGATGGCTTGTCAGGGGGGACTGATACTATAGAAGAGTTACCAGCAGGAAGGCATTTATAAAGAAACTCATACTCCTCAGGCATTTAATAGAACCTGTCTGGTTTCTTAAGCGCAGGAGGCTGAGAGTCAGGAGTTAAAGAAACTGCCAAGAAGGCATCCAGAAGGGCAGCCAGAACAGCAGAAACAGCAGATGGTTTGGGAGACTCCATCTGCAGAAGCTCATAATACCGCTTTTGAATATCAGAAACTTGAGAACAATCCCACTTAAAATAATCCATCATAATACAAGCAATGATATCCTTAAGGGACAGCTCTTTTAAAGAGGAGTTTGGACTTACGGACTCCTTCTCTGAACCACAGTTCAAGGGGGAAGGGATATGGAAAGAATAAGCCATGGATTTTTCCTCAGTCTCGATAATTATCAGAGAAATTCAATTCCCAGGGCCTCCTGAGTGGAGTGGAAGAACAGGGAGAAGCAGGAACAAAGACCCCTTGGGGTGGCTTCAAGGCCATCACAGCATTAAATAAACCCTGAGTGAAATTCTTTCACATTGGGGACCCTTAAAAACAGTAGAAATGTGCTTCGTTTTCATTTTCTGTGGGAAGTCCACTTGCTACACCCTTGGATGGTCAGGCTCTTGATGAGACTCCATAATGGTGGTAGGAGTTTTCTCCTTGACTAAGATCTGAGGAATCCCCCTCGGTCCTGCAGATATAATCAGCCGAGGTTCTCCCCTCAACAACGGGCACAGACATTTGAAAAGCCTCAGATGACATGCAAGAAGTCAGATCCATGCCAGCCTCCTACAAGGTCAAAGTACAGGAATTTCAAGCAACCATTGGACAGGCCTCAGGGCTTTCACCAGTCTCAAGAGAGATGTCTAGGGGAGGCTGAAGAGCAGCTAGATCAGACCTAACTTTTTTGGCTTTCTTCTTGGCAGACAGCTGGCTCCTGGAACAGGAGGATTCTACCATAACACCCTGAGCCAACAACCTTAGATGTTTGTTAGGCACAAATACCTGGTGAATAGAATACTTTGCATGACTGTGGGAAGCAACCAAACAAAAGACACTGGTTGTGATGGTCTTTATTGGGAATCTGTCTCCCACACTAACATTTTCCCTTTCTGGATGACATGAACACAATAACAAGACTAGAAGAAACAAACAAACCCCAACGGGGCACTTGTAAGAAAACATGGTTTAGTAACCAGCACAGCAGGAGGATGTTCAGACTGGTGACAAAGAGGTTCCGAGTAGCTACGTCCATAAGTCACCTTTATGCCCTACATCTTGTACAGGAAGCATATGAGCTGAAAGCTTTGGTATACTTGACAGACATTGGGCTATCTTTGGCAGGAGACCTCTTAGATGAAGAATACTGTAACAGTGACATGGAATGACATCTAGGACATCTTATATTTAATGAAAATGTGCCCCTAATTAGCTAAATAATGCAGGTATCTATAAATAGCACTAAGTGGAAACCTCTGATACTGATGATAAAAAAAAAGTGTCTCAAAGAGGAAGTACTACTTTTAATCAGAAAATAAAAGTAATCCATTTTTAAAAGGGCAACAATTTCCTTGTGGAGGATTTCCCAACAAGGACTTATCAACCAGAAATGAGGCTCTTGGCAATTGTTACTCATCTGAAGCCTTGAGATGCTTCTCCTTAAAATGGCAAGAAAGTACAGAAAATCTTCACTCCGACTGATTTCACTTCTTGGGGCCAGCCAATTATCAATCAGAGTGAACCTGCTGGGGGAAGGGGGGGGGTTTGAGACAGTGCTTTGTGAAGATGTCCGGTTGTTAGTCAGTAGGCAAGAAAACAACCCATATAGCCTACAAGCAACCGCAGCAATAAGAATGATCATCAACCACAAGGGCTGTCCCTCTACATATTCAGGCAGTTACAGGCCCATCAGCCTCACCAACCTTCTATGCAAAGCCATAGAACGATCCAAACAGAACTCATTTATGCAGACACTGGCAACTTAATTGATCTGAACCCCAATCCACTAGGTGTTGTGAAGGGCAGGTCCTTTCTCCAGAATCTAGTTAGCTTCTTTGAAAAGGTTAGAGAGGCTGTGGAGAGTGGTCACTCTTCACTGCTTATCTTGATCTGGTCACAGCTTTTGACACTATTCACCATGCTAGCACTGTTACGAGTTAGACAAGCAATGTAAATCCCTATGTTATCCACTGGATTGCAAATTAATTATCCATCAGATCCCAGATTGTGGGAATTGCTAGTACTCTCTCTAAATGTAAAATTGTTGCAAATGAGGTACCATAAGGATCAGCACTGGGACCTCTTCTGTCTGACATTTATTTGCAGACATCCTTTCCATTATCACAGAAGCTTATCACATTTACTGGTGTGTGCAAGCTGGACACTTATCTAGTCATCCACTAATATTAAACAGCTTCAGCAAGTGTTGAAATGTGTACATACCTAATGTTCTGAAATGGTCTCAAGATAAATGCAAAAAAGTGTTGCATAACTGCATTTAGAAATAAGAAGTTATGTACTCACCATAATGTTCCATGTGAGTTGTTCCATCTCGCCTTCATTCTTCACTGATGGGTAGCGTCCCTAGCACCTTCAATCTTGGGTGACTCACGGGAGTATAGTCTTCAGGACCGTAGAGTCAAGGGAAGCCCTGTCCCTGGAGGCCTTATCCACCTTGTAATGAGTGATAAAGTTATAAGGCTTAGACCAAGTGGCTGCAGCACAGATGTTGTCAATGGGCAATTTGGCTGGAGATGCAGAGGATGTACAAACTGCTCTAGTTGAACGAGCTTTAATTCTGCGTAGTAAGGGCATATTAGCTGCTGAATAAACACAGGTGATACAATCAGATAGCAACTTAGAAAGGGTTGTTTTAGCCACTGGTCTACCTTTCCTGGCTTCAGAAAAGGAAACATAGTTGGTCTGATTTTCTAAAATCTTTTGTCCTATCCAAATTATATCTGAGCTATCTATGAACGTCTAGTCTGTGCAGCATATACTCTAGTTTGTTGGAATGGTTGGGGAAGAAGACTGGCAATTCAATGACTTGATTGATATTAGACTCAGAACAAACTTTAGGTAAAAAGGAAAGATTTGTCCTGACAGATGCTCTATCAGCAGGAAAAATCATATAAGGAGGTGTGACCGACAAGGCTTGAAGCTCTGACACTCTGCGGGCGGAAGTAATGGCCACTAGAAAAATGGTTTTCCATGACAAATATTTGAGATCACAAGAAGATGCAGGTTCAAACGGGGGAAGAATTATGTGAGATAGCATGAAATTCAGATTCCAGGGGGAATAAGCAGTTTTGACTGGAAGCCTTATGTGAAAAGTCCCTTTAAGAAAAGCCTTAGATAACTTGTGGGCCATAACATTTAGTTCACCTACTCCAAGATGGTAATTAGATATGGCAGCTAACTGGACCCGAATTGTAGCCGCTGCTGCTCCTTCATTAAAGAGAATAGTTAAGAATTCCAATATAGATGTCAAGGGAGCGTGAAAAGGATCAATGTTCTGTTTGGAAGCCCAAATGGAAAATCTCTTCCACTTACTACATATAATCTCCTGGTGGAAGGTTTGTGAAAAGACAAACGGATTTGCCTCGTGTCATAAGAAAGGTTGTGAAGCCCGGCCATGTGGCGAACAGGAGCAGCCAAGCTGCCCGCTTCAGGGATTGCAATGAAGGGTGGAGATCCCCCTGATGGATGTGTCAGAAGGTCCGGAACTGGGTCCACAATCCATGGATCCTCCAAGAGATGATAAAGAAATGGGAACCAAATCTGCAGAGGCCAATGGGGGGCTATAAGAATGATGGTCCTTCCCTTTTCTGTAAAAATCTTGGTATTAGCGGGATTGGAGGAAATGCATGTAGGAGACCTGGGGGTCAATCGTGTACGAGTGCGTCTCTCGGGGGTTGTCCCAGAGGGGGAAATCAGGATGAAGTAGCTTCTGCATTTGGTGTTGATGTGACTGGCAAAAAGTTTGCAGCAAGGCTGGCCCCATTTGCAGAAAATTCTGTCCACAATATCCTGACTGAGGGATCACGTGTGTGGCAACAAAATTGCCCTGCTCAGTTTGTCTACTATCACGTTGAATCTCCCCGGGATGTGTGTTGCCAACAGAAAGCGCTGGGATGACACAACCCACTGCCAACCTCTGAGGGCTTCTCGGCAAAGAGGGTAAGACTTGCTCCCGCCCTGTTTGTTCAAATACCAGACCACTGACATGCTGTCTGTCTGAATTGCAATTGTCCCTAGAGGAAGAGAGTCCTGAAAGTACTGCAATGCCAGAAGTACTGCTCTCATCTCTAGAACATTGATATGTAGACGTGATTCTTGATCCTTCCATGTGCCTTGGGCAGTCTTTCCCTGAAAATCCCCCCCTCACCCTATCAGGGAAGCGTCCGTGGTCACAGTGGCTATCGGCAGGGGTAGTACAAATGGACATCCTATTGTGACATGAATCGACGTCAACCACCACTGAAGGTCTCTCTTGCAAGAATTTATCACAATCATATGCTTCAGTGGAAGTTCCTGATAAGACCATTGAGTGAACAGTAGCCATTCAAGAATCCGCATATGCATCCTTGCTAATGGTATGGCTAAGATTGCTGCTGCCATCAAACCCAGTACTTTTAAGACCTCTACTGCTGGAGCTCTGTCTTTAGACACCAGTGAACTGACATGTTGGCAAAGAAGTGAGACCATCTTGAATGGCAGACCTAGAGTGGTGGTTGAAGTGTCTAACTCTGCCCCGAAAAAATGATATGCTGCGATGGCGACAAGGCAGACTTTTCCAAGTTGACAGTAACGCCTAAGTGGTTGCAGAGTGTCAGACTGGATTCTCTTGCCCGAATCAGTTGATGCCTGGTGGTGGAGGTAAGGAGCCAATTGTCAAGGTATGGGAACACCTGGAATCCTAGACGCCTCAGATGAGCTGTGACCACTGCCATACATTTGGTGAACACTCTGGGGGCTGTAGTGAGACCAAAGGGCAGGGCTTGGAATTGATAGTGATTGGCCCCCAGCTGGAAACGTAGATCTCTGGATGGCCTGGCAAACTTTATGTGGTAGTACGCATCCTCGAGATCTATTGAGCACATCCAAATGTCTTTCCCTAAAAAGGGAAGTATGGACTAAAGCGTGACCATCTGGAACTTCTCTTTCTTGACAAATTGGTTGAGTCTGCTGAGGTCCAAAATGGGTCTCCAGTCCCCTGTTTTCTTTGGGATCAAGAATAATCTTGAGTAAGTTCTGAATCCTGTTTGGTCTGCTGGGACTGGCTGGATAACATTTTTCTAGCAACCTGTGGACCTCTATAGTTGCTTGTTCCCTGTGACTGGATGGAACATCTGTGATTCTCCTGACGGAAGTGGGAGGCGAGGAGAATGGTATGAAATACCCTCTAGAAATGATACTTTGTACCCATCTGTCTGATGTCCAGCCAGGCTTCTGTGTACAAAGATAAGTGACCCCCTTGGGCCCTCCTCTGCCCCTAGTGGAGGTTTCACCACATGTGTCCTGAAAGGTTCCTTGGGCTTTTCGGAACCACATCTTCCCTCCCCTTTGGCCCTTGGGATAAGGCCGAGTAGGGGTGGAAAAACGGACAGAGCCTTTCCCTCTTGCTCACACCTGGTCAATCTTTCCTTTACTTTAGGCCCAAAGAGAGATGAGCCTTTAAATGGGGTATTCACAAATGAAGACTTGAAAGGCTCCGCAAAGGTACAGAGGTGCATCCAGGCATCTACGAAGGGCTACTCCTGTACCTGCCATCCTACTCGTGCCATCAGCTGCATACGATATGAGATGCATGGACGAGTTTCAAATTGAATTTAGGGTGGCAAGCAAGGTGGAAACTTTGTTGGAAGCACCTGCAGCTACCGTACCCTGAACAGTATCAATTACCACAAGACCTTACAACCCTAACCTCTCTCCCTCTATTTAAAACTAACCTAAAACATTTCCTCTCTAACCACTGGTTATGCTCTTGTACCAACCCTGACTAACTATTATTCACTAATTTTCCTGTTTCATTTAAAACAGAATATTCTGAACTATAAACCTCTTTATGTAACTCTCTATAAACTAATCTTTTCTCTTAATTTCTAACATTATCATTCCTGAGTACTACTTTGCATGTTTGATTCTTTAACTCACTTTTTAACGGTACTTTCTTGTAAATTATGTTTTGGTATTTGTAAATTTTTACAAATCAAAATATGTAAATTGTAAATTTTTGTTAATCTGATGATGCATCATTCTATATTAATGTTATTTTCTAATAGTTGTACAATATATCTCTGTGCTTTTTTTTTTCCCCGAGGATGTTTTTAATATGTTTTTTTACTGGAGCTTTTCTCCTCGGGCCTCCACTGAAAATGGACATGTATCCAGTTGGATTAGCCCGGTCAACAAATGTAAAATAAATAAATAAATAAAATAAATCTCCTAACTCCTTAAGATCTCTCTGCAGTCTGGTAAAATGGGACAAATAGTTCAGTGATCTGTGTGTGAAAGTCGCTGAACTAAACATGCGTTTCCCATATCTATCCATAATCCTAGACCTCTCTGTTAGGAGGATGGACAGACGAGGACGTCCCAGACATTTCCTTTTTGGTGGCTGCCACCACCACCATGGCATCAACGGGGACTCCCTTGGTCAAAAAGGACTTATCTACAGGGGCAGAAATTAACTTTTTAGGCCTCCTAGGGACAGGTTCCATAGATTCCGGTGACTCCCATGCCCTACGAGAGACCAGGTCCATAAGTTCATCATAGGGCGGAGACACCCAAGAGGTGGAAGGTTGACAACCGAAAGCCTTCAGGAGAACTGACTCATCCTCAGTAGGGCTTTTGGAATGCCAATCACCCCTCTGCCTAAGGATCTCAAATATCTCTGCAAAGGAGATATCCTCAGAGGGGGGATTGGGAGGACCCTTCTGACTCATCTAAGTTAGTGTCAGCTGTCAAAGAGTCGAGGTGCCTCCTCTTGCACACACTCTTTCTGGGAACCTCCTCAGTGGGAATGTCCGCGGAAGTCTCAGAAGAGCAGGGAACGCCCAGTGGGGCTACCTGAGGCTCAGGGTCTCTATGCTTGGAGCCAATGGAAACAGAAGCGGACACAGGCACCTTAGGGGAAGAGACCACCAATCCTGACGTCGAGAAAGTCTTAGGAGAAAATACTCGCCTCATGGCTTCAGAGGCATCATGGCTCTGATGGGAAGGAGTCGAAGGACCCAGAGGAATTCAAGCCCCTCCCGCACCAAGACCGTGGGCTCCGAGCCCGAGGTAGGAGCCGAGCTCATCTGAGCCGAAGCCCCGAGAGGAAGAGTAGGCACCGACAAGTTGGTGCGACGACCCGATAGGAGAATGTCAGCTCAGAGTCCCGGTTGGTGCAGAGGACGTTCGAGCAGATGGAACTGACAACACTGGAACAGGTGTCAGCTCCTAGGGCTCTTCACTCATCAGGTCAGCCTCCTCTGGCTCTGAAAGCCCAGTACGACTCTGAGGAGCAGCAGTCAATTCCGGGGTAATGGTCTTCGGTTCAGACGCTAGGGTCGGAGCCAACAGCAATTTAGTTAGGCCTGGTGCCCTTAACAGCTTCTCTACCAGTCGGTCCATGTCCTGATCAGAAAGACTAACAGAGGACCTATACAAGTGCACCGATGGTGCAGATTGGAGAATAGGAGACTAAGGCAACTCTGATACCGGCTCCAGAACAGTGGACCGGATCTGAGAAGAAGGGACACACAGTTCCGAGATCTGTGGAGCTGATGACCCAGCATCCTCACTCTTAGATTTTTTTGTGGCTTTTTGAGTCTCCTGAGGATTGGGAAGAATGAGAGGACTTACTGGTCGCATCCTGGTCACTCAATGCCTCAACAAAAGGGTGCCTTAGTAAACCCCTGTCCACTAACTTCCTCTTCCTTTCTAATGTAACCCTGGAAGAAAAGGAGTGACATATGCTGCATGACTTTTGCAAGTGAAGAGCTCCTAGACAGTATACACATTGCACATGAGTATCTGTAATGGACATCTTTTGTCCGCAGTGTGGGCATTTTTTGAACCCAGACTTTGGATGCTTTCATTTTTCCTCAGACATGTCCACTAACTAAAACCAGTATCCACAATAATGAAACCAAAGGCTAGCTAGTAGTGACAGGAACACAACTACCAATAAACACTGAAACAATGGCCCAAAAGAAAAGGGGGCCAAAATTTTGCTAAATAGTATTAAGCACTCAAACTAATACTAAAACTCTAATCTACCTACCAATACACACCATTACCAGAAGTAGGCCAACACGAGGCCACTATGAAAAACACACCAAATATAGAATTAACAGGGAAGGGGGCTATAAAAACTATCCTAACAAGTGAACTACAAGTATATATTTTTCTAATAGAAGAAAAGACAGAAAAACTTGTGATTTTTTTGAATAATCTATGAAGATTTAGGCTCGAGCAAGCTGGAACCACCGAGATCCATGCCACGGCAAACTAGATCTGAGGTAATTCCAGCAGTGCATTATGGGATAAGGGGCTTGGTCTCGAGCAACAGGTAAACCTTGAGCCTGCTAACGGCTGTGTCGGAGCCGAGGGATTGGCTCCGAACCCATCAGTGAATAATGAACGGCGAGATTGAACAACTTCACATCAAAGTTAATCCCACATCATAAAAACCAAAAAACGCACCACCAGGGTTTCCAGACTCCACACAGTTTTATGTAACACAAATTGTTAAGCGCTTTCATCAATCCAAGTTGACTTCATCAGAAATATTACTTGGTTAGCTCTCGGTCATTTAACTTTGCATCCTCACTTTTTTTTTTTTTTTTTTTTTTAAAGATCTCTTTCAAAAACTGCCAACATATAGACATGACATGCTCCGTCCTCACTGATTACTCTCTAGGAAGTTCTGCTGCCTTGCTGATATGCTGACATCAAGTTGGAGTCAATAAATAAAACTGTGTGTAGTCCGGAAACCCTGATGGTGTGTTTTTTGGTTTATTTGTTGTTCTTTTTGCACCATTGCACCACTTTTTGAGTTACTTATTCCCTCATCATATTTTAGAGACCTGCATTGTGGAGAATTTTCATTCATTCAGTCTGCATGTTTCTACCACAGTCACGAAATCTCTCTGTCTGGCGCAGTTAATTTCCAATGGAATATCAAGATCAAAAGAAGCCATCCTGCCACTGTATTCCATTATCAGATCAATCACTAAATGCAGTGCCCACTTTGGTAAGAATGAAATGAAGCATATTGCTCATCTAGAAAGGCCCCAAAGATACCTTCAAAAAAGAAAATTATTCATCTACCCAAATAGATAAGAGCAATTCCCTTTATACTCAGTAGCCTACAGGCCACTTTGAGGTGACCAATGTATTGCTTTTTGAGCCATAAAAAGACCGGCCTATTTGACGACCTGATTCTTTGCAAAAGCAGTAGCTCTACAAAGTCCTGCAATAATGACCAAAATCTACCCCAACAAATATCCTGCCTCAACATATTCCCAAGCCTCTTGAATATGTTTATCACTACAGGTCAAACAAAATACTACCTCAGACCACCTTTAAGGCTAGTCTTTATGACTGGATAGGCAGACAAAAAAGTTACACCAGGATTATCATATAAAGCCTTACTTGACTTGGGAGGTGAGCACTCACTATGAAGTGCTTGAAAAGGGCGGCACGAACTTTTAAGTATGTCTACTTACAGGTGTATATGGCTAAGCATATTTATGGTCCTTGTGATCATTTGCCTAGTATTTTTCCTATGTTCCTATATGCTATCAAGCAGAATTTACTGTAAAAACTACTGTTTCTCCGAATCTTGTTGTATTAGATTTATGGTAAATATGAGGCAATTAGTCTGTAGACCATTAGAAGCCTAGCACTTCCAAGCATAACCATTTCATCCACATGAACATTAGAATATAACAAACTGTAAAGATCTTTAATACATGGTTTCTGTAAGGGGTGGCTATATGAATTATTTCGCAGCACGGAAAATGTAATAAACATCCACAGCATATCTGCAAAGCACTGACATTACACCAGACCTAAATAAAAGCATAATGTCAGAAGTTTACAGTATTTGCATTCACACACAGATGTATGGGTTTATTACATGCCATTGCGCATAATTTGAGAAATTTTTTTTGTGATGTAAAATGATCTTGACTTACTATATATATTTAGCAGAGGTATAGCCCCCCTTCTGCTGCAAATATGCTTTTAAAAGCTGAAGTTGTGTGTTTCGCTGCTTTCCTTAAGAGTTGTACATTTGTTTTCATGCTGCTTTAAATGCCAGACAAGTGTTGCGAACTTCAGTCACAAAAAACTCCTTGCATAAGAGCAAAATGGCTCAAGCCAGCTTTATCACTGCAGTACAAGGCCTCAGAGCTAAAATGATGGCTTTCAGTTCACTACGCACTCCAGTGTTTTAAGTGCAAGTACAACTTTATGAAGAAATGTTAGTGTTCAAAAATCAATGGCATATGTGGAAATCAAATGGAGGCCCTACAAAGACATTTCAGCTTTACAGGCTGCAAAGTTCCAGTATAGCTGTGTCTGTATAAGGGATGAGTTCACAACTATTAAGTTTGTTGGAAAGCAACATGTCCCTACCATATCTGTGTTAGCACTACATCAGAACTATTTCAATGGTGTCATATTACCATTTCGAAAATTCAGACAAGTATAAAATTACACACAGAATGGAAATGAAAGTGTGCATATGGCTACACTTAAAATCAGAAAATGCAGACTACAGATCAGGCTATGACTTCTTCATTTAGAAATTTGGTACAAATTTCAAACTGTTTCAGAAACTGTTCAACACTATTAAGATGCACCAAAGTCCTATGTAGAGACGTGGTCATAAGGCCGAAATATGCACAACTACAACTAGTGGGGTTTGGCTTTATTGGCCTGAAATTGTCCAGTAAAATGACTAAACAAGTCATGGGCATTCAGAATCGCCAATGAGCTGAAACACCTGATGTTCATAAGGATCATTTGCATATATCCCATGTGCCTCTGATACAAGAGGTTTGGGAGGTCACTCAGTGAAAGTTCTAGCTTTCTTGGAGTTTTCATTTTGTTTTTACTGATTGGTTTTTCATTGACCTTCACACTCACCATTACTCTGAACTACTGATCCCAAGTATTTAAACTCATCCACCTTCGCCACCTCTACTCCTTGCATCCTCACCATTCCTCTATCCTCCCTCTCATTCACACACATATTCTGTCTTAGTCCTGCTGACCTTCATTCCTCTTCTTTCTACAGCATATTTCCATCTCTCCAGTGTCTCCTCCACCTGTTCCCTACTCTCACTACAGAGGTCATCTGCAAACATCATAGTCCACACTGGGACTCCTGTCTGATCTCGTTTGTCAACCTGTCCATCACCATTGCAAATAAGAAAGGGCTCAAGGCTGATCCTTGATTTAATCCCACCTCCACCTTAAACGCATCCGTCACTCCCACCGCAGACCTCACCACTGTCACACTACCCTTGTACATATCCTGTACCACTCTTACATACTTCTCTGACACTCCGACTTCCTCATACAATACTACAACTCTCTAGGCACCCTGTCATATGCTTTCTCCAAGTCTACAAAAACACAATGCAACTCCTCCTGACCTTCTCTGTACTTCTCCATCAACACTCTCAGAGCAAACACCACAACTGTAGTGCTCTTTCCCGGCATGAAACCATACTGCTGATCACTAATCATCACTTCCCTTCTTAACCTAGTAGTGGGTCACCCACTACTCTTTCCCATAACTTCATGCTGTGACTGATCAATTTAATTCATCTGTAGTTCGTACAGCACTGCACATCACCCTTATTCTTAAAAATCGGTACCAAAACACTTTCTCCATTCCTCAGGCATCCTCTCACTTTCCAAGATTTCATTAAGCAATCTGGTTAAAAACTCCACTGCCATTTCACCTAAACACCTCCATGCTTCCACAGGTATGTCATCTGGACCAACAGCCTTTCCATTATTCATCCTCTTCATAGCTATCCTTGCTAATCCATTGTACGTCATGATTCACTATCCCCACATTATCCAACCTTCTCTCCCTCGGATTCTCTTCATTCAACTCCTCAAAGTACTCTTTCCATCTCCTCAACACACTCTTCACGCTTGTGAGTATGTTTCCCTCATTATCCTTTATCACCTTTACCTGCTGCACATCTTTCCTAGCTCGGTCCCTCTGTCTAGCCAAGCGGTACAGGTCCTTTCCCCCCTCCTTAGTGGCTTAGTGTCCAGCCTTTCATACAACTCTTCATATGCCTTATCCTTAGCCACCTCTCTCTTTGCCATGCACCTCCTCTCCTTATACTCCTGTCTACTTTCTTCATCTCTCTGACAATCCCACTTCTTCTTTGTCAACCTCTTTCTCTGTATACTCTACTATACTTCCTCATTCCACCACCATGTCTCCTTGTCATCCTTCCTCTGTCTGGATGTGATACCAAGCACCTTTCTAGCCGTCTCCCTTACTAGCTCTGTTGTAGTTACCCAGCTATTTGGTAACTCTTCACTGCCACCCAGTTGCCTGTCTTAACTCATCCCTGAACTCCACCTCACAATTATCCTTTTTCAATATCCACCATTTGATCCTTGGTGCTGCCCTCACACTCCTCCTCCTCTTCTTGATCACCAACGTCATCCTACAAAGCACCATCCTATGCTGCCTAACTACACTTTCCCCGGTCACCACTTTACAGTCTCCAATCTCTTTCAAACTGGCCCTCCTGCATAAGATATAATCCACCTGTGTGCATCTTCCTCCACTCTTGTATGTCAGCCTATGCTCCTCCCTCTTTGTATTAGTATTAATTTAACTCAGTATAATTGGTTTCCCTTGTAAGAGCCTTACAGTAGCTGACTAGTAGTAGTAGTGTAATTACCTTATAGTCTGGGCAGAGGGGGCACAACTGTTAAATCTGTGCCAGTTTCTCTCAGGTGTGCATGTGTGTGAAAATCATATATCCAAGTGTGTGCCAGCTATATGGAACAGGGACACAGAGTACAAAGTGGTCAGTGTGGAGTCTTACTTGGGGACTGGAAAAAGACAGAGTCCACCCCCAGGTCTGGAGTGTGCTCTTAAGGTAAACTGTACTTGGTGCAGACAGTTGCAACTGGAAATACTGTGTGTATCCATTTTTGTTCCTAGTGGCCGTCCCTCACCGGTTTCAGTGGTGAGGATTGAAGCTCCTTGATTACTGGGCTGGAGTAGGGACCATCACGCCCTCTCCGATGTTATAATGCAACACCTACGATGGAGATGAGCTCAGACTATGCAACCATTTCCCAAATGGATAAACAGCACATTAACCTCACTCTTCAGCCACTTAAACGTTACCAGTGGTGGCAATTAAGCCATTTCCTATTGTCTAACTCTGTATACTCACCTTCAGTAATCTAGGAACCTTTCATTTTTCCAAATAAAGTATTAAAGACAAACAGTGAAGAACTACTGTGGAAGGGCTAGCCACCTGGTGGTGTAAACCCTCTCTCTAGATGATTGTCACTGTTGAAGTGGCATGCTGACCTCATGTGCAAAAATGGGAAAAAGGGTTTTTGGATGGATGGATACATACACACACACACAGAAAAAAACATAGTAAAACACAGACAGATTAAACCAACTTCAGTTTAATGGATAGTTGCAGCTAGTACTTAGTATCTTCCCATACCACCAAATTATATTCATCCCATTCTGTCTACGCTCTTTCAAAAAAAAAAATCAGAAGCATTTAATCAATCTCACCACTCTTCCTATAATAACTGCATTGCCAGGTTAAAACCATTTCCTTTAAGGTGCACTCCATTGGATATCATAGACAGTAACATTCAAGGCCGTGTACATCCAAAGTTAGTTACTTTTTTAATTTCCAATTCCCCGAGTTAGTACTAGAGTACTCAACCTGTTCTCAGATGAGATTTTTTTCCCCCCTCTCTAACTGTCCTCCTTGGCTTTTTCAGAATATGAAACTAAAAGAAGAAACAGTGCCCCCACTGAACATAAAACTCAAAACTCAAAAACAAAGGCACTTGGAAGGAGAAAAGACTTTGGTACAACGAACTTGTATTCCACTCAACTTTATTGAAGCACAAAATAAAAATTGACCATAAATGCTCAACTGGGTCACCGCATTTTCATCTTTCCCATAAAAGACTTCATCAGATGCAACACTAATGTCATTACGGTCTTTTAAATACTGAAAACAATCTAATTAAAATGCAAATGAACCACTAAACACTTTTGTTGCCTACAGCAATACCCCACATAATGTATAACTTGTGTCTTACTTAAAATATTGAACAACCTAAATTCAATGCAAAAATGTTAAGTAAAAATCAGTTAAAATATAAATAGATATATGAACCTGTTAAAATATAAAGTAATAAAAATATAAAAATAGCATTATCTTATACAATACAAGGACTCCATCTACTGGTTAAATACTACTTTAGTAAATTAAATAATTGTAAAATTGAAAAGCTTTAAAATATTCACTGATATATGAAGATAAATGATGAATAATACATACTAAAACATGTCAAAATGGAAATTATCAGGAAGCTTCATAAAGTTATTCCTACACAATGCATCAACTTGAGTATCAATTTATATTATAATTTGACTGTTCTAATTTTGAGAAGTGAAGTTATAGAAATATTGTCATTCAGACTTGGGAACAAGTTGGCTTGCAATGTAACTTGTCACCATAATTCCCTATATTTAATTCTGGTTTCCCTTGGTCCTCCCCTTAAATCACTTTTTACTTCTTCCAGTACAAAAAATAAAAACTTTTCTCTTGAACAGCTAGTGTGTTTAAACAGAGCACTGTTTTCATTGTTTGTACAAATGTCATAAGTGTTCATAAACCTTTTTTTTAAGCTTGCCTATGTAAAACACTTCACATTGGTTACAAAGGGCAAGGTATACTAAACCAAAAGAGTTACAGTTGGAAAAGTTTCTTCCTTCAATTGTTTTGTCCCTACTAGTCAAGCAAACCTTCTCCTTGTGCAAAATATATGCTCATTGAGAGCAGGTACTACATTTAAATGTACCTTTCCCTTTTGGCCCGCAACTCCGTTCTCTTATCATTGTGCTTTTCAAGTAGGTCTTTCAAGTTTTGTGCCCTCTTATAAATAAATTTGACTGGGTACTTAGAAATTTCTACAAAGTCCGTCAAGCCTATAAACCTTTCCCATTCCTTCTCAATTATATTCTTAATAATGTAAGCATTAACATTAAATTCTGTAATTAAAGCCTTGTTGTATACTTAATCTTGGTTAATGTAACTATTCTCATCTAAAACTTCACTTAGAGTAGTCGCATCTAGTATAGGCCTAAATATATCTCTTCTCCCCTCTACCACCGCACACTTGACATCCTGAATTAAGTCAAGAGGGTAACCTCTCTCTTTAAAAAGGCCCTCCAGAATATCACGTTCATCCTCAAAGTCAGTACCACTGACGTCATTTCACTAGCTCCACCATATCGGCCTTTCAGAATACTTCTCTTCTGACAAAATGGATGGGCACTTGTAAAGTGTAAATAGGAATTTGAAAAGGTTTCTTTCCTATATATATCCTCAATTTAAACCCATCCACAGTTTTATAAATAGCTATATCCAAGTATTTTAACACATCATAGGAATGCCTGTATGTACATTTTAAAAAATCAGTAGTTTCACCCAAGTAAAACATAAATTCTTTTAACTTGTCAATTGTGCCTATGCAAAAAATACAAATATCAAGGGATCTTTTACAGAACACCCAATAGTGTGTATGCAGAATGAAAAATAAATCGCTCTTCACAAGCAGCCAGTACAATATTTGCATATGTAAGGGTGAAAGCAGTGCCCATTGCTACCCCCTGTAGTTGTCAAAAGAATTCTCCTCCAAAATGAATATAGTCATTTTTTAGGACTAACTCTATTAAATCTAAGTAGATAGTATGTTCATTGGATTGTAAGCCCTTTTCTTTTAATAAGGCCTCCTCAAAAAATTCCATACCTTTATCATGTGGAATACTGGTGAACAAGTCTATTATATCTATTGTCACAAAGATAGTGTCCTCTACAAATAGATCATGTTTCTCTCTCCTTAGGAAATCCCAAGAGTCCTTCAAACTCTGTTTAGCTTCCATTCATAACATCTTAATTTAATGTCTATGTACTTAGCAATAGTTGCTGTCTTGGATCCCGCTGCTGCTACTATGGGCCTTAGGGGTGGGTCAAGCTCATTCTTATGCACTTTAGTTTATATGTAGGTTACTAGGCTATAGGCCCTAGGGCCTACACAAGCCCAGCCAAAAAGGTACCCTGGCATTTGCCACCCAAGAAAATTATTTTCCTGTGCCAGTGTCGAGCAGAGCCACAGAAGTTATCCCCGGGGTGAATTTCGTATTTCTCATCCAATCATCAAGATTTTTCTTGAAGAGTACTAATGAGGAGCTATGTTTGATATAGATAGGTAGTTTATTCCAGAGTATGGGAAGTCTCTGGGACATGAATCTATCCCTCCGGCATGTTCTGTTTATTGTGGTGACAAGGTTTAGGTCCCTAGAGCATGTAGCTCGGAGGGATTGGGACTTCTTTAAGTGGAGCATGTCCAACAGCTCTGGGTTTGACATAGCTTTGTATGTTAGGCAGAGATCACCTCTGAGTAGGCGATATGCGATGGAGTAAAGCTGGAGTTTTTTGAGACTGTCTGCGTAGGGCATCTGTTTGAGGCCGGTAATCCTCTTTGTGAGGTATTTCTGCAGCCTTTCCAGTTGTTGTAGATGTCTTATGAGGTACATACCAAAAGGGGCGTTGTACTCTAGAATGGGTCTAATGAGTGATGAGTAGAGGGGAACAATGACCTCTTTTATTCTGGATGAGAAACCTTTTGTGATGAGGTGTGCCATGTAGAAGGATTTCCTGACTACGGTGGTGATGTGCTTATCAAAGGAGAGACTACTGTCCACCTGTTTCCCAAGGTCTCTTATCACACTTTTGGTGTTAAGTATACTACCACCCATGTTGTAGTTCATGGGTACAAAGTTTTTACCAAAGGGGATGACAATGCACTTTTTGGCGTTGAGCTTGAGGCCATGGCTTTGACACCAGGTATCTGTCTCAGTGAGGCCCTTTTGTAGGATGTCCACATCGTTAGGATTTTATTTATTTATTTATTTTATTTTATTTTACATTTGTTAACCGGGAGAGTCCGATTGGATACATGTCCATTTTCAGCGGAGGTCCGGGGAGAAAAGCTCCAAGTACATAACAGACATATGAACATTGTTAATGCAAAAAAAGGAAGATAGTTGAGTTCTAAATACAATATAAAGATACATCACATCTTGGGAAAAAAAAAACAACAGCAGCAAATAAAAAAAAAACATAGGTCAGTTACAAAGGCCTTGTTAAAAGCATTAAGGATAGTGAGGTAAGAGAAGGGTAAATGATAGTGGTTAATCAGGTTTGGAACAGGGACATTGCCAGAGAGTATTGAGATGGGGTTTAAGCTTTTTTGAATTGTAGGAGTGAGGGTTCTGAGGTGAGCATGGTGGTAGGAGTTCCACATTTTACCTACAAAGTTTGAGAATAGAGAATCCCCAGCAGAATTATTGGCTTTGGTAGTTTGAGCTAAGATCTTATTGGAGGAGCGTAAAGATTGCAGGTTAATATAGGGGTGAATGATGTTTTTCAGAGCTGGTGTTTTCTCTGGGTGATACAGTATCTGGTGAGCCATTCTGAGTTGGTTGAAATGGAGTTGGCTGGAAAACTCTAACCACCCTAGTTGCTTCAAGTTAGTGCAGTGGTGCGTTCTAAAGGTGGAATTTGTGGCAAATCTAGCTATGTGATTGTAACAAGAAGCAAGTTTAAGGGTTGTCTTGTTTAGGTTTGTAAAGAGGGGGGAGGCATAGAAAAGAGTTGATAGTAGGTGTGCGCTGGCAATTGTAATTTTAGCGTGAGGAGTGAGAAAATGTTTTACTTTATAGAGAGAGCCAAGCTTTTTATTGACGGTTTTGATGGCAAGATTGAAATGGGTGTCAAATTTAAGGGAGTTATCAATGGTAACACCTAATAGCTTTGTGTGAGCTTCTGGTGATATAGTGATTCCATTGGAGGATGTAATAGAGAAGGTGGGGGGAAGAGTCTTGTTAGTGGGTGAGAAAGTAAGTAGTTTTGTTTTGTTGGGGTTGAGAACTAGTTGTCGACTTGAGAACCATTTTCTATTAGGTTGAAGGTGTCTTGGGTTGAAGCAGTGAGGTCTGCCAGGTTGGAGGCAGTGCTGATGATAGTCGAATCATCTGCATATTGAATGCATGTGGCATGCCGGGTGATTGTGGGCAGGTCATTAACAAAGATGGTGAAGAGAAGAGGGCCAAGAATAGATCCTTGGGGAACTCCAAGTGTAACAGGTAGGCATGTAGATAATTTGTCCTGCCATAGAACAGCCTGTTGCCTATTGGACAGGTAGGATTGGAACCATTTCAGCGTGGAATTGCCGAGTGATAGTTTTTTTAATGTATGGAGGAGTTGAATGTGGTTCACCATATCAAAGGCCTTGGAGAGGTCTAAGTAAAGAGCAGATGATAGTTTATTATTGTTTCTGAAGTTATTGATGGTATTAGAAAAGGATAGTAGGGCTGATGTGGTACTGTGATTTGGCCTGAAGCCATGTTGGGAGTTAGCTAGAATTTTATTTTTGGTGAGGTGTTCCATCAGTTGTTTGTGGACACACTTTTCCATAATTTTGGCCAGGGGTGAGAGTATAGCTATAGGTCTGTAGTTGGTTAGCTCTAGTGAGCTACCACCTTTATGGAGAGGAATAATGTGGGACATTTTCCATATGGAGGATGAAGGCTTCTGACAAGGTACAGTTTATGATTATGGAGACGGATAGGAAATGGCCTCAGCTGCTTTTGCAGAAACTCAGCTGGGAGAAGGTCAGCTGCTAGCTTAGTGGGTTTTAGTTTTTAAGAAGAGATGTTATAAAGGATATGGGTACTGGATCGAAGGTAAATAGATGATCTGATGTAGTTGTAGTATTCTGCTAGCATGGGTAGTGGAGAGGGCTGGTTGTTTGTTTGAATTGTGTGGCCAGGGATTGTATAGTTTCTGTGAAGAAACTATTGAATGTGTTAGCAATGTTTACAGGGCACTGTTGTTTGCAAGTTGTTGGAGTGGGGGTGGTTGCCTGGCCTGGGTGCAGGAGCTTGTTTAAGCCTGCCCAGAATTTTTGTGGATTATTAAGGTGTTTGTGTTGGAGGTGGAGGAAGAAGTTTTTTTATCATTTAAGATCATTCTTTTAGTTTCATTTCTAAGCTGCGGAAGGTTTGGTGGGAGTGTGGGTCTTTAGAGTGCATGTGACCCACATCTTGTTTCTAGATAGGATTTTGGATTTTGTTTCCTTAGTGAGCCATGGTGTGGTTTTGGTTTTAGTTCTAATGGACCGTATTGGAGCATGGGAATCTAGAATCTTGAGGAAGGTGGTGTTGAAGTAGATAACTGCCTCTTCAAGAGGAAGAGACTTGAGTATTGTCCAGTTGTGGGCTTTAAGTTCAGTTTGGAAAATGGAGGCGTTGAATTTATTATTGTTCCTGATTTTTTTTATGGTTGTAAGAAGGGGGGTGATTTTCTTGAATTTGATAACATAGGTGAGTAAGTGATCACTCATGTCCTCTGGGTGAGTACCTGCTGAGTACTGGTCAGGATCTTTATTAGTAAGGATCCAGTCCAGGATCCTAGGAGTTTCGATTATGGCTCCTAGTTTGCAGTCATCTGCAAACTTCGTTAGCCAAAGACCTTCTGTGTTAGCCTGTACTTTAGCGAAGTAGATACCAAACAGGAGTGAACCCAGGACTGAACCCTGTGTTACTCCACTTGTCACTGGTCTGAAGTCGGATTTGGAGTCTGCTACTTTCACAGTGTGGGTTCTGTCAGTGAGCCAGTTGGCAACCCATCTTGTGACACAGGGATTTATACCTAGTTTAGTGAGTTTATCTATAATTCCAGAGTGGGGGATGGTGTCAAAAGCCTTGGCAAGATCTAGATAGGCTGTGTGAACCACCTTACTCTCGTCTACAGCTTTGAGGTTTAGGAGACATGATCTGCCTTTTACAAACCCAAACTGGGTGGGGTCCAGAGTTTGGAGATTATCAATGTCTTTGTTTATAAGTTCCATGATGATATGTTCAATGGCCTTGCAGACCAGGCTCGTCAGGCTAATGGGGCGGTAGTTCCCAGGGTCTGTGGTGGCTCCCCCCTTGTGGAGTGGGATAACCGTCACTGTGCACCATTCAGCGGGCACAAAGCCTGAGGTGAGGCTATGACTGAACATGATACTTAGGTGGGGAGCCAGTTCGTTCTGTAGTTCATGTAGAACACAGCCTGGTATGTTGTCTGGTTCCATGGATGCTGTGTTCTTGACTTTGGGGAGTGTGGTTTTTACCTGTGCAGCCATAATTACAGGAACTTTGCATTTTTCCAGTACAGAGATGGGCTCTTTAGGAAGTGAGAGGGGGTAAAGTTAGCACTGAACCTATCTGCCAGGATGTTGGCAATATCAAGTGGGTCTGTATATTTAGTGCCATTGTGTTGCAACTCAGAGCAGATCTGAGTGTTGCCATTGAGATTCTTGACATAGCTATAGAATGCTTTGTGGTTGTCTTTAGAATCAGTGGCAATTTTGTTTTCTAGCTTTGGAGGATTTTATCAGGGATTGCAGCTTCTTACTGAGGCTGACCAGGGAGCTCCTCCACTCATGGGATTTTACTCTTTTTTGCAACAGTTTCTTCCTTCTGTTGTACAGTTTGATTTTGGCAGGGGACCACCAGATTGGCTTCCTTTTTTTGGAGGATAGTGTCTTGGTTCTTTTTGGGATAGCACGCTCCATGCACTCGTGTAAGTGCTTATAAAGTGAAATTGTGTAGGATTCAGTAGTCGAAACTGTATTGTCCATCTGCATGGGTATCATGAAGTTCACCACTTCTATCTTAAGAAGCATGAAGTTGGCTTTGGAGAAATTTTTTACCATGGTTTCCTTAATGGGGGCTGGGGGCAGGATGTGGATATCTAGGGTAATTAGCGTATGGTCGGATCGGACCAATAAGGCGAAAACTTCAGGTGTGGAACACCGGTCACTCATGTTGGTAATGACTAGATCTAGGATATTGTTGCCTCTGGTGGGGGTGTGTATAAGTTGATCCAGGGCATTGGAGTTTATGACTTCCAGAAAGTGTTGAGCGAAGGAGTGGGTACATGAGTAGTTTTTCCAGTTAATGGTGGGGTGGTTGAAATTGCCCATTATTAGGGTGTTTGGTTGAACCCTAATATTTTACAGTACATCAAGAAAAGAGGAGTGGGAATCCTGTGGCATGGTGGGGGATCTGTAGCAAGCTACAATTTGGATTGCAGTTTTGCCCAGAGTTAGTTGCACTTGGATAACCTCGGCTGCATTATGCTGAGCAACTAGCCTGGAGGTGTGGATATCCTTAATGAATATGGACACACCTCCACCTTTGGTGTTATGGTCCTGGTTACATGGCCAAAAAGTGTGATATGAATTATAGCCTGGTAGTGCAGGGGTGCTCTCTGGAGCCTTGATCCAGGTCTCAGTCACTGCACAGATATCGAAGTCCTCCATTTTAAGGAGTGCCTCGAGTGAGTGCATTTTGAGATTTAGACTCCTAGCATTGAGTATCATCACCCTCAGTTTTTGCTTGCCTGTTCCTGTTACGGTGGTGAATTTGTCATTTGAACCTTGCCTAAAAAAGGCACTATAGGGGTGGCAAGAACCTTAGCCAATATCCAGAATCCCGGGGTGACAGGTGCAGGCCATCTCTGACAAAGCATCATGGTCTGTCGACCATGTCATCCCAGGCAGACAGATACTGTATCCCTTTTGAATGACACCAGAAGCTTAGCCAATTGTTGAAGTCAATAATTTTTGTCCTTGTACTGCAGTATCATTCTGGGTGATGGCAGAATACTGCTCAGGGCTAGGGTCAAACCTGCCTGGGCTACAAGATCGGAGAGCTCTTCCATGTGTCTTTTAATGTTGTCCAGGGAGGTACGTCTCAGGTCATTCACACCAACATGGACAATGACAGAGTCATATTTGTACTTGTTGTGGAGTGATCTGAGTGCGTGGGGTATGTGGTGGATCCTGGAACCAGACAGGCAGCTGACAGTAACCTTCTCCTTGTTTAGCCTGGTGAGTGGGACATCAGTGTGCCTGACTATAGAGTCACCTATGACTAGCATGTTGGGTACGTTGTTTTGCCTTATTAGCTGTGGGTTGTGTTGGGGGGGTGGAGGTTGCTTGCATTTCAGCTTTGGAGATCTGTGTTGCTTGAGCAGATTATTATTCTGAGCCTCCGCAAATGTTTTTGTGTTTCTATGTGTGGATTTTGGCGGTGTAGATTTAGTGAGACTATGTGATGAGTGTGGTGTGGTGCAAGTGTTTACCTTCTCCTCTTGACTATTAAGTTCAGTCTTGGTTGGAGAGAGCTTTACCTCCAGTTTGGGTAGTAAGTGCATCTTTCACAGGTTGTACTGTTGGGTGGTAGGAGGAGAGGGTTGTCTGTGTACATGAGGCAATTTCTACATTGCCCAAAGATGCCCAGATTCATCAGATAGACAGGAGAGAACACTGGGAGCTGACCCTTGGACATGCCTGAATAAAAAACTATTTTCCTCTAGATAAGTGAGTACAAGAGCAGTTTTTTCTCTAAACAAGTGAGGAAAGTAAGCACCAAAACAGTTTTCCTCTAGGTAATGAGGAAGGTGGAGTGCTGTAGTAATTAGTAGGTTATTTAGTGGTTACAACAAGTTCTGAACAAGTGCTGATCACGAATAAGCAAATTCAAGTGCTAAAACTAAGAATCTGTATCTGGACTAAACTAGTTACAGGAAAAGGGGGAAACAAGTGCGAATGCAAGCTTTTAAATCAGAAAGTTGAGAGAGATGGAAAAACTGCCCAAACGGCCAATAACTACAATTTCTGGACCAGAACCACTCCTTATGTGGCAGACAGTTTACCTAGTGCTTACCACTCCCACTGATAAGCTAGAAAGTTTCCCTCCAACACAGAAAGCTGGGGGGGTGGCTCAGAATCTTACATACAGTCCTGGATACAGCAAATCTGAATCTGGACTACACTAGTTACAGGAAAGGTAGGAAACGGGCTTAGATTTTTTTTTATATACAATAAAGTAGGTAAAACAGCAGTAAAAACAATTTAAAAGCAGTGCAAGCTAGCACACTTGAGTATGTAGCAATGTTAGACCAAACAGTTTAAAAAAATGCAATTAAATTAAAAATGACTAAAAACAAGTGCAGGAGGAGTCTATTAGGTAGAATGAGGTAAAGAGATGGAACTAGGGGGAGTGTCCCAGATCAAATCTACAATGGGGGTGAGCAACTGCAAAAGCCTCCAAATTTAAACAAGACAGGAATAGGGAGGGTGGATAGGGGAAAACCAACACCTTCAGCAGAGATCTGAAAAACTATACAGTGAAGCAAAAATAACAGTGCACAACTCTGAAGTCAGCCAGCAATGATATAAAATTAGTCAAGCAACAATTAACAGTACACAACTCTGAAGTGCCAGAAAAATATACTTAGCTCTGTATATTTCTAGATAGTTTGAGGAGCACTCTGTCAGGACACAGGAAGGCTCCAGCAATGAGGGTATTTTAGGCTCATCTATTCTCATGTAATTATAGGTGTCCACATTAATCAACCTTTCCTTCAACGTGCCATTTCGCACCATATCTACTTTTTGATATGAAATGTTAATTTCATTTTTAGACATCCTATTATACTTATTAGTATCACCTAAAATGTAACACATTTTATACTCATATAAAATCATGTCCATAATTACGGCTCCACCCCCTTTATCATGTTTCATAACCCTGATTTTACTATTCCATTTGAGTTCTTACAACACATTCTTTTCACCTGTAGTTAAGTTAGATCTAGATTTACCCTTCAGAGATTCTTTCCTAATCTCATTCTCTACAAGTGCCTCAAAGTGTTTTAGCTGAGGGTGTAGGGGTCAGTTAAAGGTGCTTTTCTTTGTTAACTCTTTAACGACCTTCTGCGTAAGTGTATTTGTTGACAATACAAGGTCCAAATTAATTTCCCTCACAAATAGCTTGAGGTCTAAAGTTACCTTATTTAGGTCTCCTCCCTTTTGAGGAATAATATGTTAATAATCCATTCTAAGCTGCTGTAAGTGAAAATATTAAAATGATTCCAGGCAAATCTATAGTTTTAACTAAGAATCTCTGTAGTTGGTGGTAGAGCAGTCCCCATATGGGAGAGGGGTGTTAATATCTCCCTCTCCCCACTTTGGCCAACAGTATTGGGGGAGTAACCAGTAAAGAGACAGTGGTAGTGTTGTCGCCTCATAGCAAGAGGTTCTTCGGGTCAATTCTCGGCTGGGGTGCCTCCCGTGCGAAGTCTGCATGTTCTCCCTGCGTTCGTGTGGGTTTCTTTCGGGTGCTCTGGTTTCCTCCCACGTTACAAAGACATTCATTTAGAGAGTTTCTCCCCGGCCCTCTACTGAAAATTGGCTTTGTTCCAAGTCGGACTTTCATGGTTAACAAATGTTAAATAAATAAATAAATAAAAATAAAAAATAAATAAAAACTTAAGTTTAGGATAACTCCTTTTTTGTTTGTACTCCACAACATCCCTTTCAGCTTCCTTAATGTCCTATTAATCAAACCATCACATTTGTCATCAGTCCTCTTCCTAATATTAAAATATTCCTCTTTCAGTATCAACAGTAAACAAAAGGTCCTTTGTAATGTTATAATCCAACTCCTTAATTTCCTTGTGTAATGAAACTTTAATTCTATCATTCTCCTTAATGATAACCCTTAAAATTTTAGTCCCATAACGATTAAAAATAGCAATAAATTCTACATAAAATTTAGCACCCTCTCTTACATTATTGAAGCATTTCCAAACTTTAAGGCCTTTTGGGGCAATGCCCAAACTAACACATTCCTTTAAATATGCATTTTCAATTTCTAAAGATCTATATTTAAGCATTGTCAAACAACTTTTTCAAACTTTTGTTGTAAGAATCAGTTTGTGGTTCTCTCCTATGTTCATTAAATTTAAATTTCTGAGTAAAATTACAGAAAAAACAGTTGCAGAGTTCAATGTTATCCTGAAAAGATATAGAAAGTACAGTTGTGTACACTTACCATAAATGTAGATGTTAGAGTGTATTCACTGTTGTAGTCATTACATTTGGGTTATGTGCTTGCAGGTAGCCTTCAGTTGGCCTGATTAACAAAGTCTTGGGTCCTGCGTCAGTTGCTGTCCCTTCTTCCATGACGTCAGGTCATCAGGGGTATAAAAACATGCAGCTGACGCCATTACATCAGTTTTTCTTGCCCCAGATGTCAAGTGCCCCCTAATGGGAAGCAATTAAATATAAAAGTACAAAGATATACCTCCAACAAAAAAACAAATGCACCAAAAAGGCTTTTAAGCATAGTAAAGGAAAGTAGAGGTATAGGCAAAAGAAGTTAGGGGGCTGGAGGGAGGGTAACCAGGACTACATCAGTGAATACACTCGAACATCTACATTTATGGTAAGTGTACACAACTGTACTATGTTCTTCGTGTTTCACTGTTGCAGTCACTACTATTGGGTAGATTCTCAAAGCTATGGCTGGGAGGAGGAATTTAGATAGCATTAGGGCCAGCTATAAGCCCCTGCCAAGACTGCAGTGGCAAAGCCAGCTCTGGATTTAGAGAAAATTGGCAAATGATAATGCTTGGTGAAACTATGTACAGAACTCCAAGTAGCAGCTTCTAGGATGTCCCTGGTAGGGACACCTCTGAGAAAGGCTGTAGAGGTAGATGCAGCCCTGGTGGAGTGAGTTATGATCCCCTGGGGGATAGGTTTTCCATGGTGCTTATAGCAGAAATTAATGCAATGGCTTATCCATTTAGAAATTGTTTGCATCTGCCCCTGCAGCAAATGCCACCAGCAGTTGTTCAGATTCCCTTTGAGGTTTAGTCCTGTCCAAGTAGAATCTAAGTTGTCTGTGCACATCTATGGAATGCAGTATCCGTTCCCCTTTATTTTGTGGATTGGGAAAGAAGGTTGGCAAATAAATGGACTGATTAAAGCCACACTGGATACCACCTTGGGGATGAAGGATGGATTGGTTCTGAGGGACACCCTGTCTGCAAGAAAGATGGCCTGTAGTTCAGATACCATTCTAGCTGAAGTGATTGCTAAAAGGAAAGCTGTTTTCCAAGAAAGAAATTTTAAGTCTGCAGTAGCAGCTGTTTCGAAAGGAGGTAGAGTGAGTTTCTTCAAGACAATGTTAAGGTCCCAGGCTGGGGTTGGAGCTCTCCTGGGTGGTCTCAAATGTTTGGCCCCTCTGAGGAACTGCTTGAGCAGTGGATGAGAGAAGAGGGGAGGTTCTGTGTTATAATGAGCTGAAATGGCTGAGGCATGGATTTTAATGGAGGAAAAAGACAGGCCCTTGTGAAGCATCTCAGTTACGTATTGCAAAATCTGAGGTAAATTGGGCGCTGCTGTGCTCATCCCTTGAGATTGGTCCCAGGCACAGTATCTTTTTCATTTTTCAGCATAAGATTTTCTAGTACTAGGCCTCCTTGCCTCTAAACTGATATCCATCATAGGGTTGAGGGATGGTAAAGGAGAGATTAAGTAATTTGCCAGGCTGCAAGGGGTTCAGTGTTAGAAGCTGAGGTTGCAAATCTGGTTCTCCTGCTGAGACAGCATGGGAGGAGTCTGAGGCAGGTGCCATGGAGATTAACTGTGACGCACTGCACAGGAGAGGGTACCAGTGTTGGCGCGGCCAGTCTGGAGCAATCAAAATCATCCTTGGTTTGTTCCGTTTGATTTTTAGCAGTACTTTGGAGAGCAGAGGCAGAGGGGGGAAGGCATAGACTGATAGGTTTTTCCAGCTGAAGGACAGAGCATTCACTTTCCAGGAGTCCTTGTGCAAAATCTGTCCAATTGGTAGTTCTGGAGCGAGGCAAACAGGTCTATATCTGGGCTCCCCATTTGCTTGTCAACATGTTGAAAATTCTTGGTTCCAGTTTCCACTCATGTAGGTCCACGAGGTTTCTGCTTAGTCCGTCTGCCAGTGTATTTAATTTTCCTGGCAGGAATTGAGCTTGTAGGTGCACTTGGTAGCTCAAGGCTGTGTTCCACAATGCCATGGCTAGTCTGCAGAGGGGGTAAGAATGTGTACCCCCACCCTGCTTGTTTTTGTACCACATAATAGTGGTGTTGTCCGTTTTTACCATTAGTTGTCCTGGAAGAATGTGGTCCTTGAAGGCTGTCAGAGCATTCTGTACAGCTATTTCTTTTTGATTGATATGCAGGTGCATTTGACTTGGGTTCCATTTGCCCTGAATGCACTTCCCTGCCAGGTGAGCCACCCCATGCATAGTCTGATGCATCTGTTGTTAGGGTTTGGGTGGCAAGGGTTGGTGTGAAAGGTAGTCCCTTGTTTTGGTGGCAGGCCTCTGCCCACCAAAGGAACTCTAGGCATAGGCAAGGTATGATAGGAATAATTGTTTCTAGGTCTTGAGAATGTTGACACCATAGGCTTTTTAGATACCACTGTAGTTTCCTCATATGCAGTCATGCATATGGAATTAGAAAAATGCAGGAGGCCATGAACCCCAAGGCTCGCAGTATTTATCTTCAAGATAGCAGGGTTTTTGTGGCCACTTGTTTGAAGTAGGTTGTCAAATGGATTTGTTTCTCTGACATGAGGTAAGCCATCTGGGAAGTTGTACTCAAGCTTGCTCCCAGGAATATAATTTGTTGACAGGGTACCGGGTGTGATTTCTTTTCATTTATGGTGTACCCCAGACAAGTTAGAACCCTTTGTACAAAGGCCAGATGATTTCTGCCTGAATTAGACAATCGTCCAGGTATGAGTATATTTGAATATTTCTTTGCCTGCAAAATGCAATAACTGGAGCTAGGCACTTTGTGAATACCCTGGGCACAGTAGGGCAGTGCAGAGAAGTGATAGTGCATGTAAGCCTGCTTTGAAGCGTAGGTATCTTCTGCAAGATTCCCTGATTGGGATGTGCAGGTATGCTTCTTTTAAACCTAGTGATGTCAACCAGGCATCTTTGCCTAGCACAGGAAGTAATTGGTGAAGAGTCAGCATCTTGAATTTTGGAATCTCCAAAAATGTGTTTAAAGTAGACAAGCCCAGGAAAGGATGCCATGAATTGCCTTTTCTGGGTATCAGGAAAAGTCTTGAGTAGAAACCTTGTCCCTTTTCCTCTTCTGGTACCAGTTGAATAGCCCCCATGCTTAAGAGAGAAAGTACTTGTTTTTGGGCCTCTGCCTGTTTTGGGAGTAGGTCAGGCCACCTGCTTGGTGTTGGCAACGTGTGGAAGTGAAATCTGTATCTCTGGGACACTATATTTAGAACCCATTTGTCCTGGGTAATGAGTTCAAAATTCTTTGCATGAAGAGCAATCTTTCCCCCCAAAGGGGCAGGCAGTTGGTAAGTGCTTGGAAATTTTAAAAGGAAGTCATTGAGACGGTTTACTATAGGAGGGAGTCTTATTATTCCCAGGTTTGGAAGTGGAGGCCCCCCACTGCTTAGTTCTGTGTCTCCCCTCGGACTGAAACTTGGGGTTTTTGCTGCGTCTGTGTTTGGCTTGAGAAGACCTGGAAGGGGCTGGAAAGGACCAATTCTTAAAGGGCCAGTGCCTACTAAATCTAGGAGGCTGAACTTGTAAAAAATCTTTAACAGTTTGCATAGATTTAGCTTTATCTTCCATCTTTTTAAGAACTTCCTCAGCCTTGTTGCCAAACAAGTGGCCCTGATTTAAAGGAGCATCCAACAATTTAGCTGTAACATGATCAGGCAAAGATTGCTCCTTAAGCCAAGCATGCCTTCTGAACACAGACCCAGTAACAGCAGCCCTGAAAAAGGCCTCTAATGAATCAAAACCACATTGCATGGTATGTTTTCCAAGTTGTTCAGCAGAAAGCATTAAATCCTGTAATTCTTTATTTTCCACACAGTCAGGAATCAACATCATTTTCTGTTTAAGCAGTCCAATAACATGTTGCCAATACTTTAACATATGAAACTGGCAGTTTAAAGCCCTAATGGCCAAGGCTGCAGAAGTGTAAACCTTTTTACCCCATCTATCCAGTGCAGTGGAGTCTCTATCAGAAGGGGTAGGATTTTTAGCAGTAGAAGCCTTAATGCCCTTGGGTCCCTGTGAAATAGTCTCTGGATCTGCAATAGGATTTTTGAAAAGGAACTTGTGGGACTCAGGGACCCTGTTGTATCCATCAGGATTTCTGGGAGCAGGAGGCAGGGAATCAGGGGCAAAACTAGATTCCGGAAAAGCATCATCAACAATGTCTAGTACAGGAGGAATAGCTAAAGGCCTATGCTGAGGTACGAGAAGGAAATCCCTAAGCCTCTTTTTTTGAATCAGAAAAATCCTGGCTTTCCCCAGTGGAAATGCTCCCTTAGAGTATGTAAGTTTTCCCCAAAAAAAAATCCTCAGGAGGGGAAACACAGGGAATGGAGTCCTCTGCATCAGAATCTTCATAAGTAGATAAGGGCAAATCCAGATTATCAGAAGAAAAAAAACAGAATCCTGATCAGAAGAATCATAATCAGCTTCAGTTGGGGGGGTGGGGTGGCTACCCCTGATTACAGCTATTAGATCTTCAGCCATTCTTATTTGTTTTTTAGGCATAGAGGCCTGAGCATGTGGCCTGGGCGTCAGTTTTTAGGCATGGATTGAGATTTAGGCCTAAGTAAAGAAGGAGGTGTCGGTGTAATATACAAGTCCGTAGGCCTGAATACACCCCTCAGAAGCCGGTGCCTGCACAGCGGCTCTGGACCCATCCAAGGTAGAGACATCCGCAGGTTCCATAGTTGAAGCATCTCGCAGTATACCGGACTCCAAATGGGTCTCAGTAGAGGCCTGCGAATCAGAAGTAGCAGGTATCAGGGGCTGCAAAAGCACCTCAATGAGTATCAGTGAACTGGCGACTGGCTTAGGAGAAGCATCGTCAGCAGTTTTGGAACTCGACGGCCTGTCTCTGTCTTTATCTTTGCGTTTTTTTGGAATCCCGGTAGTCGGATGGCTAACCAACACTCCTGGATAATAAGAGAACCAAAATATTTAGAGGCGAAAATATACCGACAATGGATAGTGCACTGATTAAATAAAGCACAAAACCGACAGCAAAGTACGTCGTGGTCAGGGCCTGAGCAAGGAATACAGTAAGAATGAAAATCTTTATGAGGTATTTGCTTTCCACAAGTAATGCAATTATTAACTTTTACTGACACTGGTAAGGAGCAAGAAAAAGTTTCCCAGACGGGGTACTTTGCTTTAGATGAAGACTTCGGTTCTGAAACTCGAAAACGAAAATGTCAGGAGTCCGCCAACCGGCACTTGCGAACTGCTTCTGCTTTGGCCACCGCACGGCAAGAAAGACTGATGTAATGGTGTTGGCTGCATGTTTTATACCCCTGACATCATGGAAGAAGGGACAGCAACCGACGCAGGACTCAAGACTTTGTCAATCAGCCCAACTGAGGGCTACTTGCAAGCAGATAACCCAAATGTAATGACTGCAACAGTGAAACACGAACATCAGTCCTCTATTTTGCTGGTTGGCAAGGAGATCCACTTGCTGATGTTCATTCATCTAAATATTCTATTCTTTGCACCTCTTAACAAGATCCTTGGGGTTCTCTGGAAGTTCGTATCCATATTTACAGAATTAAAACCATTCAACTCCATTTGGTGAACTCCATCACTGTTATTTTCACTTGCTACTCACTTAGTGTGTGGATAAACTTACCATATTTTGCATTGTACAAGATAATTTTTCCCTCTTCCACCCACCTGTCCTCGCCTCCAATTTTGGATCTCCAAAGGGGTAGGTACTCTAAAGGGTCATCCAAACTCCCTACTCTTTCCATTTCATCACTCTCCTGCTGTTCAATTCAGTATTGATCACCCCCCTTTTTGGCTACTAACTAATGGTTCCTGATATTCTAACAGGTTCATATATCTATTTATATTTTTAACTAATTTTTAATTAACATTTTTATATTGAATTTAGATTATTCAATATTTTAAGAAAAACAAAATTTTATACATTACGTGGGATATTGATGTAGGCAACAAAAAAGGTATTAGTGGTTCATTTGCATTTTTAATTAGATTGTTTTCAGTATTTAAGAGACTGTAATGACATTAGTGTTGCATCTCAAGAAGTCTTTTACAGGAAAGACAAAACGCGGTAACTCAGTTAAGTGTTTCTGGTCAATTTTTATTTTGTGATTCAATAAAGCTGAGTGGAATACAAGTTTGTGGAACCAAAGTGTTTTCTCCTTCCAAGTGCCTTTTTCAGAATTCTTCTTCTTCTTTCGGCTAGGGGTCGCCACAGTGGATCACCTGTCCGCTCATGATTGGCAGTGGAGTTTTACAGTGTCAAGTTGCCAGTCTGGTGCCTAACCTTCCACAGAAGGCACACACACACTCACACCTAGGGCCAATTTAGAGTGTCCAATCCACCTGCAGCATGTCTTTGGGATGTGGGAGGAAACTGGAGCACCCGAAGGAAACCCACGCAACCACAGGGAGGACATGCAGACTCCACACAGAAGGCACCCCAGCTGAGGATCGAACTGGAGAACCTCTTGCTGTGAGGCGACAATGCTAACCACTGCACCACCGTGGCCGCCTAAGTGCATTTTTCAGAACATACTGTATTAAATTAATGCTTTGCCCCTACACAGCTTCCAAAACTGTGCAACCTACCTTAGCTGTGGTGTAATCAGACAACTGTTAATTTGTAAAAATCATTTCCTCATCCACAGAGTCCATCTGTCTTAATATACAACCAAGCATCCAAGCAGCTTTGGAAACTGCTGTTCCACACTTTTTTATAATCATCTCCAAGTGATTCTTTTTTTTTTTTGTTACTTGAATCCCTCACATTATATTTTTTATTCATTCTGTGATAAACTACTTGATCCAAATTCAGGGTCCCAGGAAGTAAACTATTCTGGCACTCAGTATGTGCAAAGTAATGAAATTAATCTTAACAAGGCACCAGTTTACTGCAAGACACACACCCAACACACTTTTAAGGGTAATTTATGGACACAGAGAAGACACACAATGCTTCACACAAAATCAGAACTGAACTGCAGAACCAAGTACTGTGAGGCAGCACTGCTATCCACTGAAAGGTTGTGCCACGGTATTTTCAAAACAACCAACACAAGAAACTTTGATATCCATGGCAATGTTTTTCCCTTATCCAGCCTGCAGTAGTTGTGGTTTTAATTGGCAACACAGATCTTTATAAATTATTATACCTCTTTTCAATATGTCTCAAAATCCAAAGACTTATCCTCTTCTCCCACACCTGTGTATAAAAATGAAGTAAAGACAACAATAAAGTACATCTAAGGAAGAATATAGATAGTCATTGTACAGGTATGAACTATACCGTTTGCAAACAACCACAGGAATAAAAGATTAAAAGTTTTCTAAAATGCAGACTAGAGTGTGAGAAAAATGAATCAGTAAAGCTGACACAATTTCTAAGTGGTAAATTAATTCAGGTGAGCTTAGATGCACAGGGCTGTTTTTGTTCGGCTCATCATAAAGCAGTATCATTGCTAGAGCAGGGCACAGTGGTGGGCTGCATCAGGTGCAAGCTGTTGGGGGGGCATGACTGGCAGTGGGACTGAGATGCCAATCAGACACAAATGCAGTACCATTACAGTCAAACAATTGCAGATGGTCTCTCATTTGAGTGTGTGATATTAACTGTTAAACTTTTTTAGTACTCAAATTTTGATTGAGGGGGACATCAGCCTGATGACTTCTCAGGACACCAAATGATCCAACTACAAGGGGTAATAAAGTTCACTATTATGTTAAAGATAAAAAAAAAATCACACATGTGGCTTGAAAACAAAGTTTCAAAGTATTCGCAAATTAAAAGTAACAAAGGTCAGTGGCAATACATACCTTTGGTTGCCAGTAGCTTCTTCTGTTCATAGTCATATGCCTGAAATATTGAAAGACAAAATATACGTTTTAGTTAAATACATGCCAATTCACCATTCTCTTCATTTCAGTGGGGGGGGGGGGATCACCATAGTGACTATATTAGTGTCCAAAGAATACAAATATCTGCACATAAGTCTGGCTGCTTGATATGAGAAGGCCAGTTCTCCAACTTGACATTGAAATTTTAGTGCTAGTAATAATGCAAAATTAAAAGACCCGTAGATTATTTTCTCTCATAGTAGATTTGTATATTTTGCTTTATTGATTAAAACCTATTCAGTGTCAGGAAATACTCCATTTCTCAGTTTCCTTTGAAAACAAGACAGATACCATAAACGCAAGTAAAACACTTAGCATTACAATTACTTGTATTAGTATGCAAATTTTAAAATAATTATGCCAAAGAGCATATCACTTTGGCTAATCTCTGTGGCCTTTAACCAAGGAAGCCTGTTAAAGGTGTTTTGACAATTAAGTACTTTTGTCTTTCACAGAAACAGGTTTTGCTCAACAGAAATATATGTTCAACAGAAATATATGTTCAGTTATCACCTGGAGATCATGTTACATAAAACAAGACAGAAATACAAGGGAGCTACTACTTCTGAAATGCTTTAAATGATGTAGTTTTGTGAATCATAAATATCATTTTTTAGGGGAGGCCAGTACATTTGCTTATCAAGAGGATGAGCTGCATATAAGGTGTATTGTAGATAAACAGGTGCAGCCTCAGCACACTGCTGTTCTATATTTATCAGACCACTACAGCTCTTGGGGTTTTCAGGGGTAAACACATCAAAGCTGTCTCACTTGAAAAGTACAGACTGAAATGAATGACTGTAGTTGTTAAAAACCAGCATGATGTTCTCTCTCTTCTAGGTTTCCATAACTCTGTAAACTACTACTGAGTGTTGATATCTGTGGGAATGTACATTCAAAATCTAACTGTATGTTACTATAAAGTTCATTCCACTTCATCTTTTTAAGATGTACTGTGCATCACATAGTGCAAAAGATTTGCAAAGGAATAAGACTGGACCAGGCATTAAATCAAGCCTGAAGTTAAAGCACTGTCTTATCCAAAAGCACTCTCTTCATTAAAAAAAATAAATAATTTATTTATTAAAATTCATTTTCTGAAAGTGCTTTGAAACTTTAATGGGTGAAAAATGATGCTGGTTTTTCAAAAAGAGGCACTAGCAACTAGTTCAAAAGCTTAAGAAATTATATACTACTATCTGCCTGAATAAAGGAAGAATTTTCACAAGTTTATCAAAAAGTTTTATAAAAACTTTGAATTTTGACCAATTGTTTTAAGGTGTTTGTATTGACAGAGTACCCACTAGAGGGGGAATAACATCTGGAATGTCGTGCTTACTAATATGGGGGCATCTTGCACCATTCTCCTTGCTTATCGTCATCACTTGATTGGACTGACCATAAAGTAGTCTCCTTTGAAATAAAACTGAAACCAGAGATCCTTTCTACCCAAGGTACCTTAACAAAATCTTTTTAAGGGCAAGCTACACACTTCCTAAGTGATTCACTGGTAAGCTTCAAATCTCTAGCGAACACATTTAACTCCAATGAATATGTGGAAACATACACCACCACACTACACCAGCATGTAAATAGCTGCATAGATGCAGCAAAAGCCTGTAGTAAGTGCAGGGCAAACAAACAAACCTTCATGGTAGAACCATGTCAACAAGCTTTACAATAAAAGGAAAAAAATTTTAACCAAAAATAAGAGTCATTTGCAGAATGTTACAGCCCTTGTCAATAAAATAAACAACTCATGAACTTAATAAAATCCACCAAAGCCAAGTCTGAGGCTAAAATAGCTAACGAAGCCAAAGACAATCAAAATCTCAAAAGCACAATGCAGGAATATGCTGAGCATATTGTTAATTTTATTAATTTTATTTATTTAACATTTGTTTACCGGGAAAGTTGAATGGACACAGGTTCTTTTTCAGCAGAGGCCCAGGGAGAAAAGCTCCATGAGTAACAGTAAATTTTAATGCACAAATTAAAATAATCAGTGAAAGTATAAAGTAAACACAATGTAGCATAGATAAGAAAATACAAATTTGTTACATCATGACAACAAAACCTAGGCTTTGAACATAGCTATTACTATTTTTAAAGTATGACATGTCAAGATATAAGGTTAAGACAGACCAATAGGAATAAGAGATTAAACACTGGTGAAGAAATTGCCTATGGTTGCAGTATGCTGTGATGGATCAGAGCATTCCCAAGGGGTTAGTACAGGAACATAGCCACTTATTTTTTAGATAAGCTTTAAGTGATGGCTTAAAGTGGTTAGTGGACGAGATTGACAGAATGGAGTTAGGAAGGAAGTTCCATATATGAGATATATAGCTGGAAAATAAAGATTCTTCTGCAGTATTGTTGGCCCTGGAGACAGTGAGTAAGTTGTTATCGTTAGACTGAAGTGGTCTGCTGGAACTAAGGAAGGAGGAGATTTTGTAGTGCAGTGGCTCTGGATGGTTGTGTTAAATTTTGACAGTTAGAGAGAGTTGGTTGTAAAGAATAATGTTGGGATGTTCAAGCCAGTCTAGTATCCTTAAAGCTTTTCAATGGTGTGTTCTATATGGGCAGTCAGATGCAAACCTAGCAATTTTATTATAACATGCTTCTAGCTTAGATAAATCAGTTTTCCTAAGATTAGTTAAAACTGGAGAGGCATATAGTAGAGTGGAGAGCAGATGGGTTTGTGTGAATATAATTTTGGCCATTTTGGTCAGGAACCTTATGCCTATATAGACCATTTTTTATGGACTTTTTTACTGTTGGGGAGACATACAAGTCAAATTTTAGGTTACTGTCTATTTCCACTCCAAAAAGCTGTGTATGAGTTGTTGGGTAGATGACAGTATTGTCTTTGGCTATTATATTAAACGATGGGCCTGAGACAGATATCTTGTTAGGTTGGAAGAGTAATAATTTAGTTTTGTTTGGGCTCAGGATTAGATGGGCATTGGCTAATCATGTTTCAACAGAAGTGAAAGATTCCTGTGTTTGAGAATGAAGAGCTAATAGATAAGTGGCGGCACAGATAAGTGTTGAATCATCTGCATACTGTATTATAGAACCATGTGGAGTAGCTGTGTGCAGATTATTAGTAAAGAGGGAGAAAATGACAGGGCCTAAGACAGATCCTTGGGGGACACCAATAGATAAATGAAGACACTGAGATAGTTCACCTTGCCACAGAACAGGTTGTTGACGGCCAGATAAATAGTTATTAAACCAAGCTGTGGCAGACAGTGAGGAGGATAGTTCAGTTAGTACATCTATTAGTTTGGAATGGGAGACCATATCAAAAGCTTTTGATAGGTTTAGAAAGACAGCAGATACAAACTTGTTATTCCTGTGCTGGTAATGATGTTACCTACACCGAGGCTGAAGATTACCTACTGGCTGATAAATGTGGCTCTAACTTTATCCCCTCTCCACTCCATCTGTCCCTTAAGATATAACTGAAACTGGCTCACCTCTAGCTATCACATAAGACCAAGTCCACAGAGTGCTATCAAAAGCTAAAAAAATCTGGATCACTGGGTTCTGACAATATCTGTAGATGCACCTTAAATATCAAGCAGCATGATTTAGCCACACCCCTAAAAACATTGTTTAGTCTCAGCCTCCATACAGGTTTTGTACCAAGCAAACAGAGAACAGCTACAGTCATTTTCCTGCATAAGGGACAACCTTCCACAGACCCAGGCAGTCACAGAACTGCAAGTCTGACTAACCTTGTATGCAAAGACTTATAATGGAACTAACCAATGGGAACATAAGGAACCTCCAAACACTGGACTTGTTTCAGTTTTGGATTAGTCAGGAGCAGGTCACACATAACCTGGTAGATTTTCTTTGGAAAAGGTCACCAAAGCAATGGATGAAGGCAAAACACTATACACCATGTACCTCAACCTAGCCAAAGTTTTTGACACAGCAGAAAATCTAAACAAATTGTGACTAAATGGCTACATCACCTGCTGGATGCCAACTGGCTCACAGGATGCAGGAAATCAAAACAGGGGAAGTTACTTCCACAAAGAGACCAGTCACCAGAGTAGCCCCCCAGGGGTTCTATGCTGGGACCTCTTCTGTTTGGCATCTACTTTTCTGAACTAAAATCTAATACCAAAGGGCTCTGGCTGACTAAGTTTGCACATAACTGTAAGCTAGGAGCAGTTACTGAACCCCAAATGACTTGCCATCCTGCATTGTCCCAAATAAATAACTGGTGCCAAAATTATGGGCAAACTAAATGCCAGAAAGTGCATTATTGCATCCTTTGGGAGGGGGGGGGGGTCATCTACTTCAGGATATTACCATGTTTACCATACACCTCTAAGAACTGACCCAGCTAATCAGGATTCGGGAACCTATGTGAATAGTGACCTAACATTTGATCAACATACATCCATTGCCTTAAGCAATCCCTTCTACATTGTACAGCTAACAAATAAAGGGATTGGTTATAGCTATATGGATGTCACTGTCCCTTTTACTCAGCCCTCATTAGGCCAGTCGAGTATAATGACCCCTTTGGCATGTATTGGTCAAGACGCATACAACAATCCCAACCCTGCTCAACAGCCATGTGTCACCACATTCACTTTCTCCCTCAAACCTGTGACCACCTCATATATACAATGTTTCGCAAACAAACTTAAACTGTGCTGTTTTTCAGCTGATGACCTTTCAAGAAAGCACTTAAAAATAGCAGCCAATAGCATTGCCTATCCTGTCTCAATCATTATAAATAGGTCAATCCAGGAATCCCACCTTCCTTCTCTCAGGGAAAAGTCACACATTAGCCCTCTAAATTAAAGGAGGAAATTCTACAGGCATTAATAACTTTAGACCTATAGCAATCTGATCTCCCCTCACCAAAATATTTGAAAAATGCATTCAAAAACAATTGCTTGACTCTCTCCTGCAGGAAGAACTCCTTTTCCCTACTCAATTTGGCTTCCATTCTTCCCATAGTACTAGCACTGCCCCTCTAACCTACATAAATAATGTCAATAAAGCTAGAGATAGCAAATAAGTTGCTTCCTTTTTTCTAGACTTGTCAAAGGTTAAAGGTTTTCAAACGCAACTTGTCACAGCAAACTTCTACTTCAAAAGTCTTTCCTAGGTCTCTCCCAGCCCACCCTTCTGTGGTTCAAAAGCTCCTGCCCAATAGGTATCAGTCAGTAAAACAGCATTCCATGCTCTCTCTCTTTACCTCCCAGTCACCACCAGTGTACCACAAGGCTATATCCTTGGTCCCCTCCCCTCCTCAATTTTCGCCAACAATCTATACATCCGCACAACAGGCCACCCTGATACAACATGGTAGCCCTCCAAAAACTTACTCGGGAAGCTTTAACAGCCACGGAGACATGGCTTTGTAACTTATGCTCAACCCAAAAAAGCCCAAGCTACTACTTTTTTCCCCCACATCCTTCTCTCATGAAAAAATTCCCTCTTGATAATACAACCACACTGAAGTCACTTCTCATAGCAAATTATGAGGGGTGATCGTGGATGATTATCTTACATTCACTCTGCATATACAAAATTGCACAAGAAAAACTCAAAAACACTAGCGATGCTTTACAGAGGCAAAAACTTTCTCACAGATGGTACTAAAACTATACTTGCCACTACTTATTTCCTCCCAACACTTCTTTCAAGCACTCCCATCCTTACTAACCTTCAGGCTTCACAAAAATTATAACTTGAACAATGCTACAAAAAAGTTGCTAAAATTGCTGCAAATACCCCTTTTCAGATCCCACCACTGTATAGCACTGAAAAACCTAAATTGGTTAGAACTGCCTCATCAAGTAACATATACACAGCTTCTTACCACCTATAAAATTAACCAGCATCCATCTGCCTGTCCAGCACTAAAACCAATCTACACAATTATGTTCTCTGTCTGTCATTGAGATACAGTTACCAAAACTCCTGTCTGTATACAAACCCATCAAACTTGCTGGGCATTGTCTGTACTAGTACAAGGTTGTTAAGGCATGAGACTTCTTACATGCACACAGGGCTATATTAGGTAATCAAAACTTTAGGTAATCGAATACCTAAAGCATGCCACCTAAACAGCGAAAACTGTAAACATCGAATGGCCACTTCTGCAAATATTTTGGTAGGGAAAAAAATTTGCTTGGCCGTTATCGGTAATCTGCCTTTTTCTTGGTTGTAAAGCGATCTCAGAGTTGGTATATTTTTTTAGGGGAGGTGTGGGGGGCACAGCTCCCCACTCGATTAGGTTTTGAAAATTTTCCCTACGAAGTGGCCTTTCAGTGTTTACAGCTTTCGCTTCTTAGGTGTTGAGCTTTAGCTATTAGATTACCTAAAGTTTTGACCGTTTAATTTAGACCCCTGTATCCATCAGGTCAATACCCTCCCCTCCAATCTTTCAAAACCACTCAAAGACTTCCTAGCTAAAACCTGGCTCTGTTCTTGCTTAAAACCAGGATAAACTATATCCCTAAATGTAAACAAGTAGTTTTTCATTCCTTATACATCTTACTCTCCCCTTCTTCAATTACTTCCTTACTTCTATCAAATTCTCTTCCCTGACATTTTCTCTAAATGTAACATAAGCCTATTTTTTCCTCACTTCGTGTTGCAATTCCTGTTTGCATTAGACTAATTTACCTTTATTTTCTCTACAAATTGTTTAAAATTTCTCTAAACATTAAACTCGTATTAATTCTTACCCAATGTTTTTATGCCTAATTTGTTATAATTTTTTAAACAGCAGATGTATTTGTTTTATTTCTGAAGATTGTAGAAGTTATGTACTTACCATAACGTTCCAGCTGTATTGTCGATTTTTCATCTCTCTTCACATATGGGTCCAGATTCAATCCAATGGATCCGACTCGGCCACTAGCAAGCTCATGGCAACCAAAAAGTTCTTGGATACCTCTTTACCCACAATGCAACTCTCCCTATTACCTCAGATCTTGTTTGCTATAGAAAAAAGTAAAATTTCAGTATGTAACACACTAGAAGATCTTAAGAGAAACCACTTCTGGAGTATAAGGAAGATCAACATAATTCTTTAGAATCTCTTCCCGTTCAACCAAGACACCTTTGAAGGCGGATGGAGGGAGGGGATGTGAGGAGAGAAGAAAAATCTACAATACAGATGAAACATTATGGGGAATACATAACCTCTTAATCTGATATTGTCAATTTTTCATCTAAACCTCACATATGGGACCGAGTTACCCAGCTACCTTTACCCCAGGTGGACCTCACAGGAGAATATTCCTCAGAACCATTGCATCAAAGGAGGTCCTTCTCCTAGAGACCAAATCTAACTTGTAATGAGTGATAAAAGTATGTTGGTTTGTCCAAGTAGTTGCTACACAAATATCATCCAAGGAGGCACTGGTCTGAAAGACGACAGATGTGGCCAGTGCCCTGAGTAGAATGAGCCTGAATGGACTTTTCAGGTTTCATGCCTTTTGAGGTGTAAATAAAGGAAATATACAAGTAGAAAGCCATTTTTAAAGTAACTTTGGAAACTGGTAGGCCTTTCCTAGGGCCTGCAAATGAAATAAACAATTGGTTTGCTTTCCAAAAAAAGAAGTTATGTACTCGCCATAATGGTCCATCTGAGTAGATGTATTTCATTTGTCTTCAACCTGTGGGTCATGGATCCATATCAGATCCGACATGGCTGCATATCCAGCATCTGATCCAAGCTCCTCCCCTTACCCATAATAACCCTGTCTCCTTCCTCCCTCCCTTCAGATCGAGTTTGCTGCTCAACACAACACACACCCAACCCAACAAGACCTTACCACTACTGGCAGCCTAAAATTCCTGAGCCAAATCATAACAAAGGATGTTCCTAGAATGTTAATTCCCCCATATATATGGCCAGGACAATAGTGACAAGGTCGGGGGAAGGAGGGGGGGATGGCTATAGACAAATGAAGTACAACTACTCAGACAGAATGTTATGGTGAATACATAATTTCTTTATCTGAAGTAGTTGACTTCATTTGGTCTTCAACCTGTGGGACAGAGTTCCCAGCTACTAACACCTGGGTGGCCCTCATGGAAGGATATTCCTGAGCACCACAGAGCCAAAGGATGCCCTGTTCCTGGATACGATGTCCAATTTGTAATGTGAGATGATGGTATGAGACGAAGACCAAGTAGCTGCAGAACAAATATCATCCAGACACACCCTGGACCAAAAGGCCACTGAAGTAGCCATAGATCTGGTGGAATGTGCTTTTACCTGACCCGGAGGGGAAATTCCCTTGATAGAATATGCTCGAATAATGCATTGGGAAATCCAGAGAACAACTGTCACCTTAGAATTTGGCTTTCCTAAGAAGGGTTTTGAGTAAGAAACAAATAACTGATCAGATTTACGAAAAGCTTTCATCCTGTGTAGGTAGAATCGCAATTGCCTGTATACATCCAGCATTTTCTGAAAATAAGGAAAAAAGACATTGATAGTCTGATTAATGTTTGTTTCTGAGGCTACTTTGGGAAGAAAGGATAGGTTAGTATGCAGAGAAACCCTATCCTTATGAAAAATCATGTAAGGAACTTTGATGGATAGTGCTTGAAGTTCTGACACCTTCCTAGCAGAAGTAGCGACCAAAAAGGCAGTTTTCCAAGGCAGATGCTGCAAATTTACTGAAGCTGTAGGCTCGAAAAGAAGGGAGACTAAAGCCTGAAGCATGAAAGTAAGGTCCCATGGGGGCATAGGATCCTGCACCGGGAGTCTTAAAAGAAAGTCACCTGTAAGGAAGGTCTTGCAAAGTTTAGAAGAAGCTAATGAAGACATTTTCCCACACATGAAAATTAGAAATTGCGGCGAGTTGGACTTTGACAGTGGAGGAACTGGCACCTTGCTGAAAAATCCCCAGCAAAAACTCAAACTGTGGACACATGAGCAGTAAAGGGGTCCAATGTCCACTGCGAAGCCCATACAGAGAACTGTTTCTACTTGCTACTGTATATCCTTCTGGTGGAGGATTTGTGAGACGCAACCAAAATGGTTTTAACAGCAGATGATAAATAATTAGGGGAAATGGAGCAGCCAAGCAGTGAATTTCAGACTGTCAAAGTCTGGGTGAGGAATCCCTGAGGTATGAGAAACAAGATCCGGAACCAAATCCAAGGTCCATGGTGGAATTACTATGCGAGACCAAAGGGAAGGAAACCAGACTTGGTAAGGCCAGAATGGGGCAATGAGGATCACAGAGTTTCCCAGCCTGCAAGCTTTCTGATGAAACCTAGAGATGAGGGGCAGTGGAGTAAAGGTATAAAGAAGACTGGGAAGGCCAAGCATGAATCTCTGGGGGCTTGCCCCTGAAGGGGGTTCAGAGTGAAGAACTTGCTGCATTTCATGTTGGAAGGAGACGCGAACAAATCACAGCAATGATGACCCCACTTTAAAAAGATCAGCTCTGTCACTGAAGGATTCAGAGACTACTCATAAGGCATCAGGATAGATCTGTTGAGCCTGGCCGCTAGAATGTTGGACCACCCCAGAATGTGCTTTGCCACAAGAAAACAGACGGTGGAGATCATCCATTCCCACACTCTCATGGCTTCACGACAAAGGGGGTAAGATCTGGTTCCTCCTTGTTTGCCAATATACCAGACTACCGACATGTCTGTCTGCATCGCAATCATCCCTAGAGGAAGATGGACACGGGCCTGCAATACAAGAAGAACTGCCCTCATCTCCAGGGCACTGATATGCAAACTGGTCTTGGATGGGGATCACATGCCTTGGAAGGTCCTTCCCGAGCAATGTCCCCCACCCTAGCTGGGAGGCGTCCATGGTCACTGTGGTTTTGAGAAAGGATGGAAGAAAGGGACCTCCGCTGACTAGGTCCGGGAAATTAATCCACCACTAAAGAGAGTCCCTGCATATTCGTGAGATAAGGACTGGATGAGACAATGGTAGACCTAATAGAGACCATTGGACTCCTGGAGTCCACTGAAGAATCCGCATGTGAAGTCACACTAGGGGTAATAAGTTGATCATGGCCGCCATAGATCCCAATGCCCTCAGAATGGTCTCTGCTGTCAGAACTTGGGCTTGAAGGATGTACAAGACATGTAACTTTAGACTGTGTACCCTGTCTAGGGTTAGGAAAACTTTCACTTGGATAGTGTCCAACCAAACCCAAATGAAGTTTAGGATCTTGAACAGGGGTCAGTGATGACTTGTTGAGCTTGATGGTGATGCCCAGTGTTTTCGCTAAATAAAAGGAAATAATCCCTGGCTTGGCAAAGTAGATGCTTAGTAGGGGCAGCAAACAGCCAATCGTCCAGGTAAGGGAATACCTGAATACCCTGAAGCCTCAGGGGAGCCTTTACTACTGCTACCACCTTGAACACCCTGGGGGCTGTGGTGAGACCAAAGGGAAGGACTCTGAACTGATAATGATTGGCTCCTAGCTGGAAGCTGACAAACCTCTGAGAGCAACTGTCCATCTTGATTTGATAGTACGCATCCTGGAGGCCGATCGAGCACATCAAATCTTTCGCCTGCAGGTAGGGCAGGATGGATTGAAGAGTGACCATCCAGAATTTCGCCTTGGCTACTGACAGGTTCAAGGTGGATAGATCCAGAAAGGGTCTTAGGTCCCCCATTTTCTTTGGCACTAGAAAGAACCTGGAATAAATGCCTGATCTGAACTGGCCTAGGGGGATGGGTTGGATGACTCGCTTTCTTAACAGCTTGTATCTATTGCTGCTTCCTCCCTTTGCACGGGTGGAATTTCTGGGAGGAGATTTGGTGGTTCGATGAATGGGATGGAATAACCTCCGGATATAATCTAACACCCAATGATCTGTTGTTACAGACTCCCATGCCGCTGGGTGTAGCGATAGATAACCCCCAACTGCCTCCAGAGATGCTCGGGTCTGTCTGAGAACAGTTCCCAAGACCCAAAGTTTCTCAGACTCCCTCTACCTCCAGGATGGTGTCTATCATAACCCTTCTGCCTCTGGAGGAAGACGAGTCTTGAGTGTGCCGGGAAACCACCTGAGACTTCTGGAATGACATCTTCATTCCTCGCTGATTCCTATAGTAAGATCTTTGAGGGGCAGAGAAGTAGATCCCGATGACAGTGTCTTCCTGCCCTTCTCACATTGGACCAAGATCTCTCAAACTGACTAACCAAACAGGGAAGAACCGTCATATGGGGAATTTGCAAATGACGCCTTAAAGGGTTCCGAGAATTGGCAAAGCCAGATTCAAGCATGGCACCTCATAGCAACATCTGAACAGGCCACCCTGGCAGCTCCCTCCACGGTATGGGAGAGAAGATGCATAGATGTATTAGCTACTGCCTTGAGAGTGGCCAGCCGAGCGAACGTCTTCTTGCCCTCCACTGACATGGACTCAGGGGTCGACTCAGTGCTTTCCTTGACCAAGTTTCACTGCAGCCAATTACCATGTGCCATATAGTTCAACGCTCTTATGGAAAAGGTCACTGAAGCATACACCCACTTCCCTAAACAGTCCATAGTCCTTAACTCCCAGTCAGGAGGATGGACCGTAGAGCTCTCCTGAGTGAGCTCTTTATTAGGGGCTGCTGCTGCCACCACCATAACATCCACCAGGGACCCTTTATTCCAACAAGTCCTATCTGGAGGTGGACTAAGGACCTTATCAGGGTGCTTATGGATGGGCTCCACAGTGTCTGGTCCTTCCATGCCAAAGATGTTATAAGGTCCACAAGCAGATCCGCAGGAGGGGACACACAGGAAGTAGATGGGCCCATGCCGAATGCCTCGAGGAACACTGACTCGTCCAAGGTCAGTTTTTGGGCAGACCCTCCGGCGAAGGATTTCCATGAGGTCTCCAAAGGAGACATCCTCTGGGGGTGATTGGGGGGGAATCTTCCCCTTCCTCCAAGTCAGTTTCTTCAGTGACAGCCTCCAGAGGGGAGTTCAGGTGCCTCCTTTTAAACGTCCATTTGCGAGGAACCTCCTCAATGGGACTCTCTGGGGAGGACTCGCAAACCTCTTGCTGCTCCCTCAGGGGAGCTTCCTGAGGCAAACCAGGCATAGGCTGTCCCTGAGATGGCAGCATGGTCGGGAACATGCCCAAAATAGAGGGAGGTGGGGAGGATGGTCAAGGGCCTTGACGAACTCGAGAGAACCCTCTGCACCACGTCAAGGGCCAAAGGCGAGCAGACATCCTGTGAAGTGCCAGTAGGAGCAATCTCCCTCTGACCAGATGCAGGAGTCAGAGCAGAGACTCCAACAGCCTGAGATGCTGAGGGGAAGACTGCACTTCGACACACTCGCAGCCAACGGTAACACCTCGGATCCAATGCCAAGGCTATGGCTCCGATAGCTCAGATCCAATATGGTCAAATCGGACACACTCAAGGCAATGCCTGGCATCGAGGTACAAGGTACCATCGGTGCTGACACCCCAACCCTGAGGGCCCACGGATCCAAAGGCTCTGAAATCAAAGGTCTGATCGGAATAGGGATGATTGGAGTAAAGGACTGCAAGCTCCCCGCTGCAGAGGGAGAGGGGGCAGGCAAGACTCCCATATGGATTTGGGTGCGGATGAACTTCCGCATCATCCTATCCATCTCCGCTTCTCTAAGGCTTGGGTCGAATGGGAGGAGGCCACCGACACTGGCCTGGAGTGCGATAAGGGGAGGCCTGAACAGGAGATTGGATCCGTGACTCCTCCGACTCAGAGGAAAACCTGGGAGAGTGGAGCCGGGGAGAATCTGTCCTGGTCGCTGGATTGGATTTCGGTGGATGCCCTGCCAGAGCAGAGCAGTCAGGTGACCTCTTCTTCGGCTTATCTTTTTTATGCTACTTCTCTCCTTCCCCGGACCTCTTGGCAGGAGTTTGAGTCCAGAGCCTGGGAAGGAGACGAGGTTGATGCTGAGGTAGAAGCCGGGGTGTGGTGGTTGCCGTCCCCGAAGAGGAACGTAAGCCCTTTAGAATAAGCCTATCCATCCTGTCCATAAGGGCCCACAGGTAAAACCCCACACAGATAGGATGGGGTAAAAGCAGGTGAGTGGCACACCCAGGCATACCATGCACAGAGTGTGGCCATCAGCTGGTGAGAGCTGATGACCACACTCTGTGCACTTCCTAAACCCTGGTTTTGAGGTATTGGACGTACTCCCAAACCGGCTAGCAGAAAACACAACACAGAAAAGTAGGAGAGTATGAAAAGTGAAAAACTTTTAGTTATGTACTCACCATAACTTCAGATGTTTGGGATCCATCTCGCCTACATTCTGACTGATGGGTTCGGAGCCGATCCCTCGGCTCCGACTCGGCACGCTTATGCCAAAGAGCGAAGTCTCTTATTGGCTGAGCTTACTATATCCCAGGATGCACCACTACCAGTCCCCCAGATCTAGTTTGTCCGCATACATACACAGACACACACGCTGCTTATATAACATCGTCAGATGAAACAAGATAAAAAACAGTAGAACTCAAAACCGTACAATCTCTTCTGATCTCCAAGGCAGGGGGAAGGAGGGTGGGTATTAGGAATGTAGGCGAGATGGATCTCAAACATCTGAAGTTATGGTGAGTACATAACTAAAAGATGTTATGTGATCCTATCTCGCCTACATTCTGACTGATGGGACAGCGTCCCTAGCACCTGAATCCTGGGTGGCTCACTGGAAAACACTCCTGAGTACCGTGGAACCAAATGATGCTCGCCCTTTAGATGCCACATCCAATTTATAGTGGGAAATGAAAGTGTGCAGGTTGGACCAAGTAGCCGCAGCACAAATCTCAGAGATAGCGAGCTTGGAATGAAAAGCAATAGAAGTAGCCATAGCTCTGGTAGAGTGAGCTTTGATAGATGTTGTAAGTTGCTTATTTGAAGAGGAATAAGCCTGAGTTATGCAATCTCTAATCCATTTGGAGATAGTAGCTTTAAATGATGGTTTGACCCAATTTATTATCTGAAAAGGACACAAACAACTGGTCTGTTTTTCGAATTTGTTGAGTCCTGTCTAGATAGAAGCGCAATTGCCTGTGAACATCCAATTTATGGAAGGTGTATTCTGCTTCATTTGAGAATTTTGGAAAGAAAACTGGTAGTTCTAGAGATTGTTGGAGACAGAGATTAGAACAAACCTTTGGAACAAAGGGTGGATTAGGCCTAAGTGATACTCTATCCTTGTGAAAAATCAAGTACGGTGGTTTGATAGATAGGGCTTGAAGCTCTGAAACTCTTCTTGCAGAGGTAATTGCAACTAAGAAGGCAGTTTTCCAAGACAGATATTTTAACTCACATGTAGCAGTCGGTTCGAAAGGGGAAGATGTTAAGGCACGAAGTACCAAATCAAGATCCCACGGGGGCGCAGGATGAAAAACTGGGGGTCTTAACAGCACAGCACCTTTAATGAAAGTTTTGCATAATCTGCTGCTCATCAACGGTGGGTCCATGGATTCGTGAAATTTGGAGATAGCTGCTAGTTGGACTTCAATAGTAGAGACTGAAGATCCTTGAGTAAACAAGGATGTTAAAAATTTCAAGACCTCTGGTATCGGGGCAGTGATAGGGTCTAAGCCCCTGAGTTGAGCCCAGATAGCAAACCTCTTCCACTTACTGAGGTACAATTTCTTAGTGGTGGGTTTGTGGGCCGAAGATAAAATGTGAATAACTTCCGGGTCTAAGTTGTGATTTCTGACTAAAGTCGGAAGTGGAGGAGCCAAGCTGTTAATTTCAAAGTGTGAAGGGACTGATGTTGTCGTCACGACTGATGAATCAGCAGGTCCGGAGTTAGATCCAAAAACCAAGGACCGTCCAGAGCATGTTTCTTTAGGTAGGGGAACCATACCTGACGAGGCCAGTCTTGAGCAATTAGTATCATTGTGGACCCCAATTGGGAAGCTTTCTGGATGACTTTGGGGAGGAGTGGAACCGGAGGAAAGGCATAAAGTAGTCCTGTTGGCCAAGGTTGTGCTAGAGCATCCGTAGCTGCCTCCCCCTGACGTGGAGTCAAGGAAAAGAACCTTTTGCACTTTGTGTTTTGTGGTGTTGCAAACAGGTCGCAGCACGGAGTCCCTCATCTTCTGAAAACCTGAGCTGCTACTGTTTCGTTCAGGGACCACTCGTGAGGAGAGAGAATCGTCCTGCTTAATCTGTCTGCCAAAATATTGGATTTCCCTGGAATGTGGGTCGCTACCAAGAAACGGTTGGTAGCTACAGCCCATTCCCACACCCTCATGGCCTCTCTGCAAAGGGGGTAAGATCTGGTCCCTCCTTGTTTGTTTAGATACCAGACCACCGACATGTTGTCTGTGTGGATGGCGATAATGCCTTGAGGGAGAAACTTGTGGAGGGCCTGTAGGGACAGAAGTACAGCCCTCATTTCCAATACATTGATATGGAGAAAAGTTTCGTCTGGAAGCCAAGAACCCTGAACTAACCTGCCCAGACAATGCCCCCTGTCTGGGAGGCATCCGTTGTCAGGGTGGCCACCGGAGGGGGGATAAAAGGTCTTCCCTGATTCAGATTGGATGACTGAAGCCACCAGCGGAGGTCCCATTTGCACGTTTCTGTAATCAGTATGAGATGATTGAGGGGGAGATTCTGAAAAGACCATTGTGTCGATAACAGCCACTGAAGAATCCTCATGTGCAATCTTGCCAGTGGAACTAGGAGAACCGTGGCAGACATCGAACCTAAAAGTTGCAGGACCATCCTGGCTGGGGCTTTGGATCTTGGAAGCAGGGCTTGGACTTGACCTTGTAAAGTTTGAATCCTTTCGGGAAGGAAGACGCATCAATTTTGAGTCTATCTCTGCTCCTATGAATCTTATGCGCTGAGAGGGCAGCAAGACAGACTTTGACCAATTGAATGTAATTCCCAGGGAAGCACCCAGGGAGATAGTGGCTTTGAAGTTGTCTATTAGTAGATGCCTGGTGGTGGCAGTCAGGAGCCAGTCGTCCAGATAGGGAAACACTTGGAATCCGAGACTCCTCAGGTGAGCAGTCACTACTGCCAAACACTTGGTGAACACCCTGGGGGCTGTGGTGAGACCAAAGGGCAGTGCACAAAATTGGAAATGACTGTCTCCCAGGCTGAAGCGCAGATACCTCCTGGACGCCTGATGTATCGGTATGTGATAATAGGCGTCCTTGAGATCTATGGAGCACATCCAAACATCCTTCTCCAACAATGGGAGAATGGATTGTAAAGTGACCATTCGGAATTTGGACTTCATGACGGACTGGTTTAGTTTGCTGAGATCCAATATTGGTCTCAGGTCCCCTGTCTTTTTTGGCACTAAAAAGAACCTTGAGTAATTTCCGGATCCGATCTAGTCTGTGAGGACTGGTTGGATGACTCCTTTTTCTAGCAGCTTTGAAGCTTCTGCGGCTGCGATTTCCCTTTGACTGGGTGGTGGGTCCGGGATTTTTTTGGACGGTGGGGGTGAGTGTGTGAAGGGAATGGTGTAACCTCCGGCAATAATCCGAAGCACCCATCTGTCCTGAGTGATAGACTCCCAGGCTTTTAGGTGCTTGGCAAAATGGCACCCGACTGGCTCCGGAGCAGCACAGCCGGGCAATCCCTCATGAAGTGTGGGAGGCTGAAGAGCCACGAAAGGACTCGCGGTCTCCAGAATTGCGGGGCCCTCTGCCGCCTCTGGGACGGCGTCTCCCAGAAAAATTTCCCCGTCCTCTGCCTCTGGAAGGGAATCTTCCTGCTGTTGAGGAAAAACTTCCATGATTTGGAACCACATCTTCCTCCTCCTTTAGCCTTGGGATAAGGCCGAAGGGAGTGGAATAACGGCACCCACGGCAGATAAAGTTTTTCCCTCTTGCTCACAGCGGTAAGAGTGTCTTTACCTTAGGTCCAAACAAAGAGGACCCATCAAAGGGAGCGTCGGAAGGAAGACTTGAAGGCCTCCGCGAAATGACACAACGGAGCCAGGCTTGTCTCCGTGAGCCACGCCTGTGCCTGCGCTCTGCCCGCCCCTTGGCCGCATATGAAATGAGCCTCATGGACGAGTTAGAAATCGAGGTAAGGATAGCCAACTGAGAGCTAACCGACTGGGCTAGCTGCTCAGGTAGGTTACCTGAGAGGAATCTGACAGCTCCTTGACCAGATCCCTCTGTAGCCTGGTAAAATGTGCCAAATAATTCAGGGACCGAGTGTAAAGGCCGCTGAAGTCAGGGTGCGCTTCCCACGGTCCATGCTCCTAGACTCCTTATTAGGAGGATGGACGGACGTTGAAGCCTCTGCCACGTCCTGTTGTGTAGCAGATGCCACCACCATGGCATCTACAGCCACGCCCTTTGTCAAGAACTCCTTCTCGGGTGGGGCAGACAAAAATTTGTTAGGGTGAGAAGGCACTGGTTCCACAGTATCTGGATGTTCCCACGCCCTCCGACAAACCAAATCCAGGAGCTCGTCGAAGGGCGGAGACACCCAGGAGGCGGAGGGCTGAGCCCCAAAGGCCTTGAGAAGCACTGACTCATCAGCAGAGGGGGGTTTGGATATCCAGCCGCCTCGTTGCTTAAGGATCTCTAAAATGTCTGCGAATGAGACATCATCCGAGGACGACTTTGGGGACCCCTCCGCATCATCAAGATCAGTGTCCGATGTAAGAGACTCGGGGGAGTCCACGTGCTTCCTCTTGCATGATCTCTTCCTTGGGGGCTCCTCCGAAGACAACTCCGAAGAACCCTCAGGAGGAGGGGAACCCCCAGTGGGGGTAACCTCAGGCCCCGGGGCTCTGCTGCCTAGGGACAGGGGAACTGCCAAAGACCCAGTCTCCACGCCCAGGGAAGGTGCCGGTAAAGCCGTGAGATGGCCAAGAAGACTTGGCCAAGGCACCCCTCATAGCTCTGAAAGCCGGACCCCCAGAATCCTGGGAGTGTCCGGTCCCCGGAGCCATGATAGCAGACGGAAGTCCCAGCGAAGCACTGAGAGGGAGGCTCGAACCGACAGCATAGGTCCCAAACGTCACCCCCGGGTCCGGCCGAAGAAGTCCGCGTGCCAAACTCGGACCAAGGCGGGTTGGAGTAAGGGTCGGAGCTGACCCTAGGATCTCCACGGCTCCAACAGCACCTGCTCCCGGAGCCAAGCGGTCGGAGGAGGAACAGCAATGGAATGGGCTATCGGCTCCGAAGTCAATTGGGTCGGAGCCGAAACAAATTTTTGAAAGACTGGGGACTGGAACAGTCTTTGGAGCACCCTGTCTATGTCCGAATCTGACATCCTCGATGACCTAGAGGAGACCGAACGGGTTCGAGTAGACCTCTCCAACGGCCCCAAGGGACTAGGGGACCGGCTCCGAGGCGACTCGATAACTATCGGCGCCGAAGGAATGCACAAACCAGTTTCCATCGGTGCCGAGGAGGACTTCGTCGCCGAGGAGGAAGTGTCTGAGCGGACAACCTTCATCGGCTCCGAGATCAGTGGAGCCGATGAAGGTGACCCGCCTCTCGATGCTCCAGCCATCGGCTCCGAAGCCAGAGGAGTCGGGACTGGAGGCATCGAGGCAGACCGTTCCGCCCTCGGCTCCGAAGTCCTTGGAGCCAAAGGAGAAGCCTGCCTATGTCTTTTGGCGGTCGGGTCCGACGGACTGGTCGGAGCCGACGCCCTTTTCTTTTTAGCAGGAGAAGGAGAGGATGCTAAAGCTTCTTCAAAAGAGGGTTTTATAAGGCCTTTCAATATAAGCTTATTTTTCCTCTCTTGGAGGACCCTCGAGGAAAAAGCGTGACACACGCTGCAGGACTCCTGCAAATGTTTGGCGCCCAAACAATATACACAGAGAGAGTGGTCATCCGTGATAGACATTTTAAAACTACATTTAGTGCACTTCTTGAAGCCCGAAGGCCTAGGGGCCTGAGACATTATAAGTAAAACTGAGTAACTCTCTCACAGACAAAACTCTGTTGGAATAGACTGACCCTACAAAGATTAACTTGCCGTTCACAATTAAAATAAAGGCCAACTGAAGACATACAACAGTGAATAAATATATAAGGAATCAAAGAACCCCTAAAGGTTCAAAGGGATTAACTGACAGGAAAGGCCCTACGGATCAAGGGAGCCTGTAGCCAGAACAAACACCAATCACACACAAAATTTCCACAAAAAAATTCTCAAAACACACACAACAGCACAGAGTAGCTGTTAAAACAGCTTTTTGTGAAGAATTAGCAAATTTCTGACAGAAAAAGTTAGTGAAAAGACACTACTTAGCTCAGCCAGCTCGAGACCACGTCTTTGCTAGTTAGCGGCAAACGAGATCTGGGGGACTGGTAGTGGTGCATCCTGGGATATAGTAAGCTCAGCCAATAAGAGACTTCGCTCTTTGGCATAAGCGTGCCGAGTCGGAGCCGAGGGATCGGCTCCGAACCCATCAGTCAGAATGTAGGCGAGATAGGATCACATAACATCATTTTGTTTTTAACCGACTAAACATTGGTAGAGAAGATAGGATAGATAAGGAATGGAAATCTCTAAAGATACAAAGAAAAAGAACCCAAAAAAGCAACTCACTTACCCAAGAGACGCTCGGACCATGACGCTTGCTGTTTCAGCGGTAAATGAAATCTGAAGGGAGGACGCAGACAGAGGTATTATGGGTAAGGGGAGGAGCTTGGAGCTCGGATCGGATGCTGGATATGCAGCTGTTGGATCAGATACAGATCCATTACCCACAGGTTGAAGACCAAATTAAAACAACTACTTCAGATCTCTATTTCTATGTAAAGAGAAATGTAGCAGTCTATGAACTTCCAACAAATGTAGTACATATTCGTCCTTATTACTAAAATTAGGGAGGAAAACAGATAAATGTATAGCCTGATTAACATTTGTTTGAGGAACAACTCTGGGCAAGAGAGAGGGGTTGGTACACAAAGAGACTCTCTATGAAAAACCAAATACACGGGGGCTTGGGAAGCTATAGCCTGAATTTCTGATATCTGTTGTGATAGCCACCAAAAAGATAGTTTTCCATGAAAGGAACTTAGTATCACAAGGTGCTGCAGGTTCAATGGGTGGTTGAACAATCAGATGTAGAACCATATTTAGATCCCAAGGAAGAGGGGGATCCTTGTGGGGAGGCTTTAACATGGTCCTTTTTAAGAAGGCTTTGAAACGTTTGTAGGAAATAAAAGATAAGTTTTCTATCCCAATGTAAAAATTTGAAACAGCTGCTAACTGTACCCTAATAGTAGATGCCACAGCTCTGTTATTGAAAACGTGAGCTAAAAAGTCCAGAATGAAGTGAATGGGAGCCGTGATGGGATCCATATTGTGCTGTTGTGCCCAGATTACAAACCAGCTCCATTTGCTCCTATATAGTTTTTGAGTGGATGATTTTATTTTTTTTTAACATTTACCGAGAAAGTCTCTGACTCGAAGCGAAGCCAATTTTCAGTGGAGGCCCGGGGAGAAACGCTCCAGACACATGTCTTTATAACTTATGGGAAGATATTAAAATATTATGGACGAGGGAGAACATAGGTTTGTCTGCCAATCAATGGAACAGAAGGAACCAAGCTGTCAGCTTGATTGTGAAGGTTGGGAAGAAGCATTCCTGTTGGATGGGACAACAGATCTGGAAAAAGGTTCCAGAATCTAGGTCTCCTTCCGTAGATGAGGCCAGAAGAAAGGAAACCAGATTTATCAAGGCCAATATGGAGCAATGAGGATTACCGCTCCCTTCAACCTGTTGGCTTTCTGAAGGAATTTGGGAATCAATGGAATGGGGAAAAGGCATACAAAAACCAGGGAAGCCAATTGTGTATTAGAGCATCCCTCGGGGAATTAGTATAAATTAGCTGCTGCATTTGTTGTTTAGGGGAGAGGCAAAGAGAGTGAAGCAAGGCTGGCCCATTTGAGGAAAAATTTCTCCGCTTTGTTCTGGTTGAGGGACCACTCGTAAGGAATAGGAATGGACCTGCTCAACTTGTCTGCTAGGACGTTGTACCTTCTAGGAATATGCATTGCTATCAGAAAGCAGTTGGATGGGATCGCCCATTGCCACACCCTGAGCACTTCAAAATAGAGGGCACAATCTGGTTCCTCCTTTTTATGTACCATACTACCGACATGTTGTCTGAATCACTACTGTCCCCACAGGAAGAACAGTCTGAAATGCCCACAATGCTAGAAGCACTGCCCTCATCTCCACAGTCAACCTTGTGTCACCTCTTCTGAACAAATCCACCATGAGAGATCCTTTTTGCATATGTTCATTATGATAATCTGATGAGACATTAGCTGATGAATTATTGACTACTGAGAAGCCATTGCAGAAGTCGCATATGATACCTGGCTAGTGGAACTAGCACAATTCCTGTGGCCATAAATCATAAGGCCTGCAGAACATGATGGGCAGCTACCTTCTTGCTTCTGATTAACCATGAAGTTTGTTGTCTGATAGGTAAAACCCTGGAAGGTGGAAATTTCGCAATCATCTGATTGGTGTCTAGCAGTGCTCCTATGAACTCTAGTGTTTGAGTGGGCTCCAGATGAGATTTTTGGTAATTTATGGTTATGCCTAGTTCTGAACACAGCTGAATAATAGAGTTTCTTGCAAGAACAAGTAGATGCCTGGTTGGGGTGGAAATGAGACAGTTTTCCAACTAAGGAAACACCCAGAATCCTTGTCATCGCAGGTGAGCTGCAACCATTGCCATACATTTGGTGAACACACTGGTGGTGATATAGTGAGACCAAAGGGTAGTGCTCTGAACTGGTAATGACCGATTCCCAGCCAGAAGCATAGAAATCCTCTGGAGCATCTGTCCATTTTTATATGGTAGCACACATCCTGAAGATCTAAAGAGCACATCTAATCATTCTGTTCCAGAAAAGGAAGAATGGACTGTACCCATGACTATCTGGAATTTGCACAGACAAATCAACTTGTTCAGTCTGCTGAGATTCAAGATTGGTCTCCAGTCCTCTGTTTTCTTTGGAACCAAAAAGAACCTTGAGCAAGTTCCGAACCCCCTCTGATCTCAGGGGACCTCTTGGATGACTCTGCTTGATCCCTTTGACTGGGTTGAATGTCTGGATTTTTTTTTTTTGTTGGGAGGGGGTTGTTTAGAAAAGGGAATTTGGTAACCCTGGATATTATTCTCCTCTGCACCCACACATCGGAAGTTATCTTTTGCCAGGCCCTCTGGTGCAGTGATAAGTCAATCCCCCAGATGCTTCCAGAGGTGGACAATCGGGGCCTCCTTTCAGGAGCACTGAAAAGGTTTCTCGAAGATAGATTCTGGGAACCTTGGTTTTGTGGAGCTCCTCTACCTCGAGTGCGACGTCTTCCATTATTGTTTCCCCCTCTGTCTCTGGGGGAAAACTCTCCACTTGCATCTTGGCAGGACCCTTGAGATTTCCTGAACCAAATTTTTCCACTGCCTCTCTGACCCTTGGGATAAGGTCTCTGAGGAGCTGAAAAACATATGCCCATGGCAAATACGGTCTAACCTTCTTTCTCACACCTGTATAGTGTATCTTTGACTCTGGGACCAAAGAGAAACATGCTGTCAAATGGAGCACTGATGAATGAAGACTTAAAAGTTTTTGCAAAATCTCAAAGGCACATCCATGCATGCCCCCTCAGAGAGATGCCGGAACCAGCTGCTCTACTTGTTCTTTTAGTTGCATGCGTGATGAGCCTTATGGAAGAGATGGCTGCTGAATGTAGGCTGGCTAACTAGGAAGCTAATGAAAAAAGACAAAGCCTCTGCGCAAGAAGCAAAAGGAGAGAAGTTCCACTGAAATCCACTTTATTAACCAACAGGATAAGGGTTGAGCGCATTTATTAAGTTTATACCGCAACTTCATCAGAATCAATTGGCCAACTGGGAAGCTACTTTCTCCTTAGCTCCCTCAGCTACTCCTCCTTCAAGGGTATCTGAGAGCTCCTTGATCAGATACCTCTGCAACCTGGTAAAATGTGAAAGGTAATTCAGTGACTGCAGGGCAAAAGTCACTGAGACTTGCTTCCCACATCTATCCATCATCCTGGAATCTTTATTAGGAGGATGGATAGTTGAACTCTCCTCAAAGAGTTCCTTCTTGGTAGCTGCTGCCATGACTATGGCATCTACTGCAATCCCTTTTGCCCTGAAAGCCTTATCTTAAGAGGCAGTTAGAATTTTATTTGGGTGTCTGGGAACTGGCTTGATGGAGTCAGGGGTCTTCCATGCCCATCATAAGATCAAACTTAAGAGCTCATCAGTGAACGGAGTCACCCAAGAGGTAGATGAGCGAGAACCATACCTCTCATCCTCTTAACCAAAGAAATCTGGACAAAGCCATAAATAAAAGTGGGATAAAAGCCCAAAAATAGGGACAATTTTTAAATATTGCTCTTACAAACTTAGAAAGTTGATAGAATAACAGGTTTTGCATTAGCATGAATTTTCTGAAGGTATGAAGTCTAAAAAACAAATGTCTGTCATTATGTTCTAACTTAAATCTGCCACTAATTTGCCAGAAAAACCACAATCTTATAAAAAATGGACCAAGATATGAGGCAAAAATGCACTTACTTTATTGCATTTGTTAACTGGGAAAGTCTACTGGGCCTAGGTGAGCCCATTTTCAGTAGAGGGCCGGGGGGAAAAAACTCCACATAACATCAATAGTACATACATGAAAAAGCACAATATACAGTGTATATACTGAACATTCTGCAACAATCTGTACAGTTGAGAGGTATGGCAAGAACCAAAGGCAGCTAAGTACCCTATCTCCTCAGGAGAAGGACTGCTGGACTAACAGCCACCCCCCTCTGTTTCAGAATCTCCAGAATCTCCCCAAAGGAAAAATTCTTGGGGGTGACTGTGAGGATCCTTCACACTCATCAAGGTCAGTGTCTTCCACGGCTGACTCCTCCTTGGAGGCCAAATGCTTCCTCTTGCATAATCACTTCCTAGGAACCTCCTCAGTGGTGTTAGTCTGGGGAGGTATTGGAAGAGTCGCGGGTACCTGGATGGGTGTCCTGACACCTGTGGTCCCACTATCCCTGTGGAACTTGGTGATGAGAAGAGGCATGCAAGGCATCCTGTTGGGATAGTGGATCCATGTAGTCAGGTGACTTCTTAGCTGAAGTGGCAGCTATAGCCCTCTCCAAGGCCCCCAAAGGCTGACTGCTCCTGAACAGATGAGGATTCCGGCTCCAAATAAACTTGTTTTTGGGATGGGATCCCCTTCAGTCCAGAAGACAGTTTGCATGGGGTTGAAGCCAGACCCTAGCTCACCTTCGCCGACACCCCGAGGAGCATCAAGTGCTCTGAAGACCCTAGAGGATCAGTGCTGAAAGGCACAGGGCATAGCAGATCCAACAACTCCGAAGCTTGCCCTAACATTGGAGGAGGATGAATAGGGGGAGCGGATGGTTTAGCTAGATCTGGTACATTAAGGGTCGAGGACAACTTAGTGAAGCCCTGCACCCACAAAATCTTCTGCACCATCCATGCCACATCTTTTTCAGTTAGGCTTCTGGCTGAATGGGAGGAAGGGGCAGAAGGAGATTTAGGTCTTGAAAGAAAGGGAGATAAACACCCTCAATTGTACAGGGACATAAAAGGGAGAGTACAGAGTCCTCGGTAAGGTCAAAATAGACTTAAATGCACTGGATGTCAGATCCAACATCAACAGATCCGATCCATCCTTACTAGATAGGATCAGAGACAAACAAGTCGGATCCAAAGGAGTAGAGGTCGGTGTCAAAGCCTCCGATCAGATCATAGACTCGTCAGACCTCAGCGATTTTAACATTTTGGGTTTTGTCTCTGAAATATCTGTTGGTGCACAGGAGGGTCTCATTTTTTGTTTTGTCCGAAGATCTAGAGGACAAAGATGATGCTGGGCTCAAATAAGCTGAGTTAGTCTTAGAGCTGAACCAGATTTTTCTTTACCTTCAGAAATAGCCTCTCCAAATGCCAAAGGCAACATACCCCCTAAAATGAGCTTATTTTTATTTTCTACTAAAGCTCGATGATTAAAGGAATGGCATATGGCACAATCCTCTTGCAAGTGAAGGGGTCCAAGGCAATACACAGAGACACAGTGCGAGTCACTAGCTGGGATTTTATGTCTGCACTTTGAACATTTTTTTTTACACTGTCCAGTTTCTCCTGCTTCTCCACCTTGATGGAAAGAAAGGACAGGCACAGAATCCACTCACATACACACACACACTCTGAGACAAAGTGATAGTAGAGACTTTTTTTTAAAATCAAGACAGAGAAAGGTAGAAACTACTAACAATAGTAGCCCAAGAGTTACCTAAAAAGGTAAAGGGGGAAGGGGAGTAACCTATGAAAAAACGGTTACTGGTGGGGAAAAAGGGAGAAGTGAAAGTAACCTAAAATAAAAAGTGGTTACTATAAGAAAAAGTTTTAAACTACAAGTGAGAGTAGTAAATATAAATATCCAAAAATTAGGAAAATTGAAATTAAAGGAAAAGATTTATAAATATACGACCTGACACAGCTGATCGGACCACGTCTTTGCAAAGCAATAAATGAGATCTGAGGAAATGGGGAGAGAGGCATTCTGATTAAGGCGAAGTATCCAAGAGCTTGTTAATGGATGAGTCAGATTCGATGGATCAGATCCACACCTACATGTGAGGATGAGATGAAAAATCGACAATATCAGATTTAGTGTTCTTAAAATGTTTTGTAATGATTTTCTTCCCAGGCCTGCACTAAAAATGGGCTTCTACCCAGTTGGACTTTCCTGGTAATCAAATGTCAACAAAATAAATATATAAAAACAAAAAAACTAGAATGCCAACAGAGATACCTTACAAAAAGGATACAAGGCCGAAACAACATGCCCTACTTGGACTGACTCAAAGGCCTATCACTAAACTTGGTATTATGCAGCCTACTAAGAGGTGATCTGTGTTTGACTTGCAAGCTATTCTCAGACTGAATGCTGATCAGTTTACTGCACATCAGTAAGTCAAATGACATCAGAAATATTTGTCTATGGATATAAACCTCTTCTACATCAACAGAACAATTTGGAGGGATAGGTACATCTCTCAGAGGATACTGCTGCTTTGGAACAGATTCCCAACCCACATTAAAATAAAAGTTACATACTCACCGTAACTATGCATCAGACTTCCTCAATGAATGGGACCCTGGATCAGACTTGGCCACTCTTCTCTAGATTCTGGGATCTGACTCCCAAGCTCCTCCCTTTACCAATACCACCCTTGACCACTGCATTACCTCAGATAGAGTTTGCTGCTACCATACTATCTTAGAAATACTAAACATTATCATAGCAATGCAGAAAATGTGAAATAGTACCAGAACAAGGGCTCAAACAAATAACTTCATCAGGTCATTCCCAAACACATGGATAGAGGATGGTGGGGGGGGGGTGAGGAAGAATGAAAATGGACAACACAGATGTATAGCTATGGTGAGTATATAACTTTTATATCTGATGTCATCATTTTCATTCATTCCTCAATGAATGAGACTGTAGAACTGCAGAACCAAATGTAGCCCTGTTTCTGGAGATGATATCTAGCTTGCAATGAACAATAAAGTATGAGTACTGGACCAAGTGGCAGCTGCACAAATGTCATCAATAGAACTTCTGGCTCAAAAAGCAGATGACATAGCAATTGACCTAGTTAAATGTGCTTTTGGCAAGTTTAACCCTCTCAAGGAGTAAACATGAGAGATGCAATCTGTTATCCATTTGGCTATTGTATTTTTGAAAATGGTTTTCCCAATCTGTTCTTAGCAAATGAAACACTTGGTCAGTTTTCCTAATTTTAGTCCTAAGAAGACAGAAACGAATTTACCTATGTACATTTAATAGGTGAAGCATGTATTCTCCTTTACTGTTAAATTTAGGAAAGAAAACTGGCAAGCTGATGACTGTTGATGTTCTTTTCTGAGGCAACTTTGGGTAAAATGGTAGGATTAGTGCATACGGTAACTCTGTCTTTATGTAAAATTAGATAAGGTGTTTTTTCAAGAGGGTGCTTGGAGTTCAAAACTCATCTTACATGAGTTACAGCCACAAGAAAGATGGTTTTCCAAGACAGAAATGTTATATCTGCTTTAGCTGAGGTTCAAAGGGGGGTTGCACTAAACTTCACAACATGGCAGTAAGTTCCCAAGGTGGAATAGGATCCTTTATTGGGGTTTAAGTAAAAAAGTGCCTTTAGGAAATGCTTTACATAACTTGGATGAAGTTAAAGGAAAAGCCTTATTTCTGATGTGGAAGTTAGAGATGGCTGCCAGCTGAACTCTGATGGTGGAGAAATTCACCACACCTTGAAAAAGAGAGACAAGGAAATCTAAAATAGCAGGGATTGGAGTGGTGAAAGGATCTAAGTCTCTCTGTTGAGCCCAAAAGGAGAACCTTTTCCATTAACTTTTATAAATCTTTCTTATAGAGAGCTTCTGAGATGAAATAAAAATTTGGCGAACTGGAGAGGAAAGCTTTAAATGTCTAGTCATCATTGGAATTGGAGAAACCATGTGGTCAATCTGAGGCATGCAATGTCCGGATAAGTCATCCCTGATGCATGTGACAGGAGATCTGTACTGGGGCCAGTGACCATAGGAAGGGGACCCACACTTGCTGATGCCAAAATGGTCAATGCAGATTACCTTGCTCTTCAACTGAAGTGCTTTCTGAAGGAAATTGGGGATTAGAGGCAGGGGAGGATAAGGATAAAGAAGACTGGAGGGCCATATTGGACTACAGCATCTCTCAGTGACTGTGCCTGAGGGAGAATTAGGGCAAAGAACCTGCTGCACTTGAGGGGGGAGGAGAATAGATTGCAACAGGGCTGACCTCATCTGTGAAAGATCATGTTTGCCACTGATTGATTGAGACACTACTTGTGAGGCATCAGCATAGTTCTGCTGAGTTTGTCTGCTAGAAAGTTGGATTCCCCTGGTATGTGCATCACTAAAAGAAAGCAGTTGGAGGACATCGCTCACTGCTAAACTCTCTCTGCTTTTTGGCAAAGGGGGTAAGATTTGGTTCCACCCTTGCTTGTTGATGTACCAGACTACTTGCATATTGTCTGTCTGGATAGTAATTGTTCCTACAGGAAGAGTGTTATGAAAGGCCTGCAATGCTAAAAGGACCACTCTCATCTATAAGACATTTATACATAATTTGGTCTCTTCAGGGGACCACGTGCCTTGAACAGTCTGTCTCAAGAAATGACCTCCAACTCATCTGGGAGGCATTCATGGTCAACGTGGCATTTGGAAGAGGAAATATAAAGGGACATCCTCGACAAATCCTGTTGGATTAAATCCACCACAGTAAGGAGTCCTTGTAGACTCGAGATAGTATTACAGAATGTTGTAAAAGCTGTCAAAGAATAGATCACTGCACTGCCAGAGTCCACTGGAGGATTCACATGTAAAGCAAGCAGTAGGTATAAAAATTAATCACTGCAGCCACTGAACCTAGGGCTTTGAGAACTAGTTATGCTGGGGGAGAGTAGTGAGAAAGAACCTGTCTGGCATGCAGTCTCAGGGAAAGAACTCTGTTTTGTGGTAAGACAGCGAGACAATTGACTGTATCTAGACAAGCTCCTATAAACTCCCAAATTAAACTGGTTGAAAGTGGGACTTTGGAAGATTGATTGTAATTCCCAGGGACTGAAATCATCAGAGTAAGTAATCCTTGGCTTTTACTAGGAGATGCCTGGTTGGTGTAGTGTGAATCCAGTCATCTAAATAAGGAAAAACTCTGAAACTGTGCAGTTTTAGATGAGCTGCTAGCACTGTCATACATTTGGTAAACACCCTACGGCCTGTGGTGAAACTGAAGGGCAAGGTTCTGAACTGATGACTGGCTCCCAGGCAGAAGTATAGGGATCTTTGAGAGCACCTGTTCATTTTGATGTGATAGTATAGACTACCAAAGGATGTCAACCAAGATAAGCTAGCCTAGCGGGTAAAGAGATGATTGTACAAAAGTTATAGACGAGGAAGAAAATTCAACTCAGTTTTTTTACTCACTATTCACAACAACAGCTAGATACAGAGCTCAAGGGAATGCACTCCCAACCAATCATTAGAGCGGCAAACAAGATCTGAGGGTAATGCAGTTATCAGGTGTATTATGGGTAAAGGGAGGAACTCAAGAGTTGGATCCTAGAATCTAAGGAAAAGCAGTAGAGTCAGATCAGAGACCCATTAGTTGAGGAACGAATGAAAATGACAACATTAGATACAAAGTTCATCCCTATCCATATTCAACTGCAACTTGGATCTAGGGATGGGAAATAGTACAGGGGGTAGTCCTGGGGCAAATCTTCTATTAAGGGTCACAGGCAGCTCTTAAATGCTTTATCCCATTCATGGGTCCCCTCAAATTATCTATGGCATGATTCCAGTTATTCTCACTGGGAATATTATACAGTTATTGACCAAGGGATGGTTAAGGCCAATTTAACACCAAATGGGATGGGTTATTTTAAGCACCAAAAAGGAAACTGGCTAGGCTTAAAATGGCCTGAAAGGGCAGCTAGCCTAATACTTACCTATGAACCTATGCAAGGAATGGACAGTGAAAAGTAGATGACTGTGGACAGTTCACAAGGGATGTAATAAGTGAAACTTATCTTAAGAGTATGACTCCACTCTCTGCAGAGAACACAGCATTAAAACTTTACAATGGGAGAAATGACATCAATTCCCAGGATAAGGATAGATAATTCAGTCAAGGGAGTCATATGGAGCAAATCTCAAAGGTAAGCCATTTATTTTCATTACTACTTATTGGTGTGCAATTTCCCTAATGCTCTCATGCTTTACTGCATGCCATTGCAATGATGTGAAGAGCAAGAAATTGGGGAAAAAATGGATCTGCTACACCTCCTGATACCTTGCCTTGGGGCAACTGTCTCCTTCACCACCATCATAGCTATGCTTTTGGCTCTATGTTGGGAACACAATGAGAAATGATAGGGAAAAACATAGAGGTAGTTGGAAAAAAGTAAGGGATACTCTCTAAGTTGTGTATGTTTCTTGGGGGGGGGTGACCTTACACACTGCTTGACAGAATTAATGCAGTAAGGTTGAGGACACAATCTTCCATCTAATCTGCGACAACAGATTCAAGTGACAAAAGGTTATAACAAATGCAAAACCACAGAGGACTGGGCCAAAAAAGCCAAGGGAAAAGGAATGAGCACTGCAAAAAAGAGAACGAATGGGAAGAGGAGCTTGGGCTCCAACATACCCTACTGTATGCATTAAAACGTAACATCAACAGAGATAAAAGTGGAGGTGGTTAAGGAAAAGATAGTAAGAGATTGTGAGAAGGAGACATGGATAAGCTTAAAGGACATGAATGATGCAGGATGAAAAACTGGAATGCATGAACTGGCATGAGGGTAACCTCAAAAAAAAAAACTAAGGGGAACTGAAAGTTGGAGACAAACATAGGGAAGAAGAATAAAGAAATTTTGGAGAATTCTGGAATAGGTCAAGAGAAGATTTGGCATGCAAAGAAAAGGATAGTGAGGACAGACTTAGAACAATGAAGGACTTAATACAGAACAGCAGAAACTCAATGGTGGATGACTTGGTACTCCAGAAGACCTGAAAAAAGAATACAGAGGGCAACAGAAGAAAGGAACAGGCATGAAGAGAGGGCAAAAGAAGAGAGGCTGGCACCCTGGATGAAATGGAATCATTTAGGGAGGAAAAATACAAAGATCTATGATATATAAAGGGACAAGCCTGAAGAAAAGATAATATGAAAGAATTGGGGAAGGAAGGACAATTCAGGCAGTGAGGCACATGCAGAAAGCACACAAAGTAGAGGATGAAAGCCTCTGAATTTTGTATAGATGGTAGCTGAAAAAATTACATGGAGCTGCTTACTGCTTGGTGTGAAGGATATGAAGTGTTTTTAAGACACTCAGTCTTGCTGGCTGGATTCTGCTAAAATTCAAAGTCTAGTTATATTTGCATTCACAGTCTGTTGCATACAGAAACTTGCAGAATATACACTGATGAGAGAATATACTTTGCAGCATCAACTTTAGAGAGCAGTAACCAATAACTTTTTATAATAAACCAAACGGAAACACGTTACAGCTTAAAAGTACTGTTCCAACTTTACTTCTCATATAGTACAGATGATGTGAGAGATATAACATTTACCTTAGGACTTGTGTCCCTACCATCCCTCTCACATAGCTGGATTTATACAGCTCTTTATATACAGTTTTAGTCCTGTAGAAACAATACTAAGCTTCCTTGTTTAACAATGTCTTGTAAGAGACCAGCTTTTCTGACAGTGTGAATATCCTGTAACAGTGTCCTGATGTCCATGTAGAAAAACATATTTTTGAGGAAACACATTGTTCTGTATTCTATTTGGAGAATTGCTTATCCTGTAGAAACAATACTAAGCTTAACATATGAGCATATGTTCTTGTGCCAATGCTGATAAGCATATCCTGTTTTATGAAGAAAAACATATTTTTGATAAAACACATTGTCAGAGATCAGCTTTTCTGACAGTGTGAACATCCTGTATTTTATTTGGATCTTTGTATAAAAAGATCTGTTCTTGTGCCATCCTGTTTTTCCATGCAGAATAACATGTCATTGTTCTTTAAAAGCAGATTTTGCATTTTTGTTCTTGCATACATCCTGTTTTTAGTCTGTAAGGGAAAAATGTCCATTCTTTAAAAGCAGATTTTGTATTTTTGCTCTTGCATACATCCTGTTTTGAGTCTGTAAGGGAAAAGTGTCCATTCTTTAAAAGCAGATTTTGTATTTTTGCTCTTGCATACATCCTGTTTTGAGTCTGTAAGGGGAAAATGTCCATTCAGCAGATTCCTTTTCCAAGCCATGGTAATTTAGTATGGATGCTGATTACATATTACTAAACTCTACTTCTACATTTAAGCAAGCTTTATCTTATACATTATTTATGTTGCATAATTGCAGCAAAATTACTTTCAACCTTAGTATATTGTTGAGCACACTCTAACAATTCCGTCTTTTTATTTTAAACTAGAGAAATAAATTCAGCATTATTTGGTAATACTTTTCATTATGACAATTAACAACAGTAACTTGACTAGCTTTTGCTAAGCAGACTTTAATACATGTAAATAATATGCAACCAAGCATTACAATAACAATAAAAGAAATTAAAAATACAGTGATTTTTCCTGTCCATCCTGTAAATAGATTACTAAACCATTCACTCCAGTCATCATTCCAGCTTTTTCTAGTATGTTGAGACACTTGTGCAATCACTTCTAAATGTGCTTTTACAGATTCTGTTTTGTCTGGAATAAATGTACAACACTGTTCTCCTATTAAAGCACATGTACCCCTTGTGATGCTAATATGTAATCTAATGCCATTCGATTTTGCAAAACCATAGTTCAGATTGCTGTCATTTCGACAGTAATGTCAAGGACTGCATTGAAAGTGGCATTTGCCAATACCTCAACTGGTTTAGATAGTTTTCTCAGTTCCCAGATGGCTTTTGCAGCCCCGTACCAAGGGAAAATACCTGCTCCAGAGATTACATCATCTCCTAAATCCATATCTTTTAATTTAATATAATCAAGATTTTGATGATATATACGTGATGTATCTAAGGTGTCTACTGGATTTTCTGGACTTTCAATTACAGGTAATATATCCCTTTTCTTTTTGTATTCCTAATGTTTCCTTTTGGTAACTCTTTTACATGATGCATTGCTGGTACCACTAATCCTATATAACAGGTGCCATCCCATCCCTTTGGTAACCATTTATAAGCATATTTACCACAGATGTAATATAACCCATCTGATAGAGCAACACTGCTATTTACCAGACTGCCATTTACTTGCCCCATAGTAGGAGTTTTATCATGTACAACTGTAAAGTTTTTATCTGTTTTACTTCTCCAACATGTAATATTAGTTTTACAGTCATTTTGTCATTTTGTGAAAAGTGAAATACTGCTGTGTCACTTAATATTAACTGACCCTTAATTGGTATTAAAATAGGGAAACCATGAGAAAATACTCCACATACTGGTATGTGGTTGTGAAAATTTATCATTTCAATTGTTTGAATACAATTGCTATTACCCACTGGAACAGTTCCATTTTGTTGAAAACATGTGATCCCCTGTACTATAGCAGATAACTGTACTCTTGCTTTACGTAATTGTACATTTATAACTTGATCTCCTGTTTCATTTATTAATACTCTCCAACTACTAAGAGAATTTAGTGGAATAGGTATTAGAGGCATTACCCTGTTATTTTTGGTATTAAACTACATACCCAACAATTAGAAACATTCATGCTTTTGCATACCAACATTGTCTTGCTAAGAAAGTGTTAAAAGATGGTGACCAGTCTTGTTCATTTTTCCACATTTCTTTACTCTCTCTCTTATGTAACTTTACAGTTTGATTAACAGGTTGTAAGTATAATTTAATACTAAGCAATACAATAATAGTTAGTATAATAGCTATTATCAATTTAAAAACATCCTTTAAATAGAAATTCCATTGTTGAATCATTTTGCCTTTGGTCATCCGAAACTGGATTTCCAAAAGGATGCACTTTAAACCATGTCAATTTCATTAGGGTTTTCTCTGTTGGAAACCTACAAAAGAATACATTTAATCAGATTTACATTGTTCACTATTTTTTATCATTCTTAGTTGATCTTTATGTACCAACATTGTTCTGTTTTTCTTTTTCCTTTGATTTTGTACACTAATGGTCCAATTTGTTCCACTACTTCAAAAGGGCCTTGCCAATTGCTAGCCCATGGTCCTTCCATTTGGAATGTTTTTACCAATACTTTGGTTCCACAGGGAAGGTTTTCTTCAGCTGGTATTATTGGCACCTTTTTCCATAGATGGAACGCTTGCTCCCTTGCATTATAGTCACATATACTAGTAAGTTGTTTTAGCCATTCCTGATGTTTGCTAATTTCTAGCATGGGCCTACCATTAGGTAAATCTGGATCAAATGGTAATTGTATGGGCATTTTATGGCCTGTCATTATTTCATATGGGGAAATACCTGTTTTGCTGTTTGGTGTTGCTCGAATACCCATTAAAATACCAGGCAGATGATGTACCCATGTATTGCCCTTTTCCAAGCATGCCTTTTTTAGACGTTCTTTTAACATCCAATTCATACATTCTACAATGCCATTAGATTGTGGATGGTATGGTACATGAAACCTTTGCTGTATGCCTAACAAATTACACATTTGTTTAATGAGATCACTAACAAACTGTGGGCCATTGTCTGACTCTATAACCCGTGGCCATCCCCAATGACAGAAAATATTTTTCCATAAGGCTTCTGCTGTTGCCTTTGCTGTCATGGTTTTGGTAGGAATTGCTTCTACCCATTTTGAAAAGACGTCCACTACTACTAGTAGATATCTGTAACCTCCCTTTGTTGTTGGTAATGGACCTGCATAATCTATTTGAACTGCATACCATGGCCCATCCGCTGGCTGTACTCGATGTAACTGAGGCCTTTTGCTTTTAGCATTTACCTGAAGACAGATTAAACATTCTTCTATAATCAGTTTGCAGACCTTTTTTAAATTTGGGTTCCAATACTTTTCTTTAACAACTGCCCATAACTTATCAGTTCCTATATGGCCCAGTATTTGGTGATTTAACTTGACCAACTGGCGTGCCAACTGAAATGGTACATATGGCAACTGTAACCCTTTGGAGGTTGTGTATGCATAGTACTCCTTTGGTGGTATGCCTACCAATCTGCACTGATCGGTTTCTTCTTTTAAGCCCTGTTGTTTTTGTATATTTACAAGGTCTTTCTCTATTGACTCTTTATCTAGCTCTTTTAAGACACTAACTTCTACATTGGCATACTCATATTCTGGAAGTTCTTTTCCATTTTGTGCTGCTTGTTTGGCCAAGGTATCAGCTAACACATTTAATCTGTAAGTTTCACTGGTTGGCTTTTGATGTGCTTTTATTTTTAAGATGCTATACTGTCCTTGTTGTTTTGACATTGTTATAACTTTATATATGTCTTTTAATACTTCAGCATGCCGTAATGGTTTACCTACACTATCCACAAATCCTCGTCTTACCCAGGTTTCCATATGTAGTCTTAAAGAATTTACTACATAAGCACTATCTGAAAAAATGTTAATAGGATTGTAATACTTTAGCACATACAATACTGCCTCCAGTTCAGCTCTTTGAGCTGACATATGCCCTGGTAACTTGATTAGTTCAGGAGAACCCAATTATGGATTCTCTGGAACTATGGCAAATCCTGTCCAGTATCTGCCTTGGTCCCAATATCGTGCTCCATCCACAAAGATGGATGGCTTAAAGTGATCAAAATCAGATGCTAAAATTGCACCTCAGGTGACATTATCTTTTCTAAACAGTTATGCTGTTTTCCTTCATATCCCATATGGTTTGACAAATGGTATTTATCCCCTGTCTGTATAGTAACAGTTTTCATTCCAAAAAGTGCCATCCATTTTGCAAAGACTGCCTGACTAATACCATCTGTAATTTTATTCATTTCAAAACTGTCTATCAAAGCTTTTACAGCTTGATGTGGTGTTTGTACTATAATGCTGGAAAATACGGTCAAATATTCAGTTTGTTTAATACTCCAGTAAATGGCTAATAACTGCTGTATACATGGATGGTAACCCAATTCCACTGGAGTCATCTTTCTGCTAAAGAAAGTGACTGGGCGTAATGTTTTTTCCATTCTGTTGTCACTACCATGTGGCCATTCCTGTAGTAGTACCACAGACAGTGTTTTCTTCCCTGCTGCTGCTTGTAACACAAATGGTAACCTTGGAGTAGGCGCTATTAGTTTTGTAGCTTGTGCTAGTTTTATTTTTATCTGTGAAAATGCCTCCTCTTCATGAGATCCCCACTCTAAAAAGGTGGAGTTCTTTTGTTCATGTAACATTTTGTATAGGGGAGCAGCCACGGCTGCATAATCCTCTATAAATTCCCTATTGTAATTCATGATTCCCATGAATTTATGTAAGTCTGCTATAGTCAGTGGCTTTTCCATTTGTAAAATGCCTTGTACACGTACAGGGCAAGGAGATCTTCCTGTTGGTTTTATAATAGTACCTAGAAACTTAACTTTTGTGTCATAAACTGAATTTTTTCACTTTTAACCTTAAACCCTGCTTGCTGTAGAGTATGAAAAACTCTCTTAAGAAGCCGTACATGCTCCTCTACTGTTTCTGACTGAATTAAAATATCATCAATGTAATGTATTACTGAATCATCCTTTTCCAAATGTTGTAGAATGGATCCTACTGTCTGATGAAAAATAACTGGACTGTTTTGAAACCCTTGTGGTAACCTTGTCATAACATATTGCTGGTTTTTAAATGTAAAGGCAAATCTTGGCCAATCTTTTTTCCTGAGTGGCACTGCAAAAACCATTTGCTAAATCTATTACTGTAAACCACTTACTTTGTGGCTTAATATGTGCAGCCAACTCTGGGACTCCTGGAATCAAGTGTGCTCTAGGAGTGGTATATTGATTAACCTTTCGTAAATCAATAACAAGACGATAACTACCATATTTTTTTCTTAACTGGCCAGATTGATGAATTTGTAGGACTGTTGCCTTTTTGTATAATCCCTTCTCTTTCCCATTCTGCAATACATTTTTCCATATGTTCTTCTGCTTCCCTAGGAATAGGATATTGTTTTTGAAAAGGTGGTATATAGTCCTGATCACTTCCTATTCCTACTGGGCTTTCTAGTTTCCCACAATCACTGGGACCCTTGGACCATAGATTTGGGAATTGCTGTTGTAAATGCTTCCATACATCCTCACTGTCTGTATTTATATAGCCTGTAGGTTTTTCAGGTTTGTCAGGTAGAGAGATTGCATAGCAACCTGTATTTTGCTCTTCCTCTCTTTGTTGTTTGTCTCCCATCCACAGAATTTCATTAGGTAAATCAATTACTATGCCTAAAGGTCCTAGAATGTCCATACCAATAATGGTATTTGTGCAAGATGGATGCATTAAAATGCACCCTTCCATATTTGTCCCTCTTGACTAAACTTTATGTCCACATTTTGGCTACTCACTGCATAGCATCCTGTGCCATTAAATGCTGAAATGCAAACTTTTTTATAGGATTTACTGGTAACTGTCTGTTTGTGACAGATACTGCTGCTCCTGTGTCTATTAAGACATTTTTCCACAGTGACCCCTCTACCCAAATATCAATCAGTGGTCGTCCATCTCGACCCTTTTAAAGGTAGTCAGGAAAGATACCAGAGTAGGGGGCACATCCCTATTGTAAGGAAATCCACTCATCCTCTCCTTTATTATCAAATGCAATATGACACACCTCATGTTTTTGTTTGTCATCTTCTTCTGTGTCTGAATGATCTACATATTTAGGTTTTTCAATCTCTTTTTTAACTGTTGCCTAGCTATTCCTTCTGCCTGTTCTATCAAATGTTTGGATTTACAGGTGAAACTGTTTGAAAATCTACCGGGCATACTTTCCCTTTTCCTGTATATTGATGGCTCTTATAACTGTTTTACTAATATTGTAAGGTTTTGTACATGATCCTGCTTTTCTGACTTTTCTTGTAAATTTGTTTGCTCTCTTTTGGAAACACTCCCTGTTCTTCCTTCTTTTTGCCAGGCTTTGTAATGATCACAATTTTGCTTAACGTGTCATATTTTTTTACAAAAGAAGCATGTTGGTGCCTTTTGCTCATTACCTGTGCTTGATCCTGGTACTACAAGCATAGAGGCAGGAGCTGGTGGTGCTGACACAGCTCTTTCTGCTGGTGGTTGGTCACACCATCTTTGCCTTCCCCTGTTTTTGACTTCACCAATTACTTCAAATGGCTCACTATTATCTTCACATGCAAAGATATGGTGCGAGTATAAAGTCCCATCATCGGCCATAGTCCGTCCCCTCATTAGTTTTTGTACCAAATCAGTGAGGGTATCAGAATTTTCTTCGTAGATACATTTAATATCCCCTGGAACCCCTTTGACTTGTTCTAAGAAGCAATGTATTAACTGTTTTGTATGTCTCTTTTCCCATGTCTCTGTCTGTTTTTATATATGATTTGAAATGCAAGTCTAAAATGATCACTTTGTTCCATTAATTTATCTGTGATAGTAATTTTAAAATTATCTAATAATTTGGCTGTGAGAGGCTGCCCTTGTGTAAATGCCATTAAAACGGCTGTCATCGTCCTACTTTAGTGTTTAACTGATAATCATCTTGCTTTAATTGTATGAAAGTTTTAAAACATTTGGGAATGAAAATCCAGAAACATCTAAGTAATGCATCTGTCCATATATCAGATCCTGCTGTATATGCCACCCATTCTTCAAATGTAAGCATGTTATAAAATATGCCTTTTTTATCATTCCACTGTGGTAAACTCTGTAATAATCTAGACTGCATATATAAATCTGTAGTGGTTCCCTGTCCCTGTTCTATAATTTGGACTGGTTTTGTGTTTTTAACTCTTCTTTAAGCTGGGATATCAAAATAGTATTTTGGAGGTTAGTCTCTGTTAATTCATCTAATTCTTCTTCCTTTTCCTTCAGATGCTGTTTAAGGTCTGTCATTTCTACCTGTAAGTGTTTAAGGGATATATGATACCTGTTATTGGATTCCTCTGTTGACTGCAGAGCTCCTATGCACTTTTGACAGAGATCTTGAATGTCAGTTTTGAACATTTTAAATTCATTTTGTTTCTCTTTTAAAAACTTATTAAAGTTTTCTGTCAATGTATCATAAACTTTGTTTCTGTCCTCATCTGTATGTGTAGCCGTGGCATCATTCCATGCTTGTACATAATTTTTAAAGGGAGTTACAAGATCTACAGGGGACTCTGTCAATAACAGATTTGATTGCTGTTGTAATTCAGAAATTAATGTACTAACAGGACATAACTGCTTTACATCTGGATATAATGAAAACTGTGTATTATTAATCATTTCTTTATCATGAACAGATCTGTCTGCACAGTCTAGTTTTTTAGCCATATCATGCAATACTTGTTTATGGCATATTACACAAAATGCAGTTTCCTTTGAATCACACAATAAACATTTACTATGATATACTTAATTTTTTTTGTTGCAAATACCAATCAAATGTTACAATCCACTTACATAATGCTGGTATGTCAACTTGCCCTAACAAGGTTTTACACTTACTAATGTGTTGTGTATACCAACATTGCAATTTACTCCATATTTTATCTGGTTGTTCTGCTACATTAAGAGTAAAACTTGGCTTACATTTGCTAGAATTCTGCCTGATAGCATCCATACTAAAAAAAAATGTGACGTGAAAAAGTCTTACCAAAGCAAGAAAACAGGTGATCAGTCTGTTGTTGCAGATGTCTGGAAATTTTCAAAAGTCACTTGAGAAGCTGGGAAAGCACAACAGGCAGCGGACTGCTGTGCTAGTGGATATTCCCCTTTTCTTAGTGAAATTATGGTACTGCGACTGGAACTTCAGTCTCACTCCGGATGTAGACGTCTAAAAACTGTACTACTGCAAGCTGCATAAACTGGAATACTTCTGTTCAGAATTGACACATACGTACAAATGTTAGTTACTGCAATTTAACTGAAGTGACCCTCTGCAGGGCTTACCATCACTCCTCCTGTGGTTGAATGCAGATTGTAGGTTCAAATGCAGGCTAGCTTGCCATTGAAAAAATTACATGGAGCTGCTTACTGCTTGGTGTGATGGATTTGAAGTGTTCTTAAGACACTCAGTCTTGCTGGCTGGATTCTGCTAAAATTCAAAGTCTAGTTATATTTGCATTCACAGTCTGTTGCATACAGAAACTTGCAGAATATACACTGATGAGAGAATATAATTTGCAGCATCAACTTTAGAGAGCAGTAACCAATAACTTTTTATAATAAACCAAACGGAAACATGTTACAGCTTAAAAGTACTGTTCCAACTTTACTTCTCATATAGTACAGATGATGTGAGAGATATAACATTTACCTTAGGACTTGTGTCCCTACCATCCCTCTCACATAGCTGGATTTATACAGCTCTTTATATACAGTTTTAGTCCTGTAGAAACAATACTAAGCTTCCTTGTTTAACAATGTCTTGTAAGAGACCAGCTTTTCTGACAGTGTGAATATCCTGTAACAGTGTCCTGATGTCCATGTAGAAAAACATATTTTTGAGGAAACACATTGTTCTGTATTCTATTTGGTGAATTGCTTATCCTGTAGAAACAATACTAAGCTTAACATATGAGCATATGTTCTTGTGCCAATGCTGATAAGCATATCCTGTTTTTTATGAAGAAAAACATATTTTTGAGAAAACACATTGTCAGAGATCAGCTTTTCTGACAGTGTGAACATCCTGTATTTTATTTGGATCTTTGTATAAAAACATCTGTTCTTGTGCCATCCTGTTTTTCCATGCAGAATAACATGTCATTGTTCTTTAAAAGCAGATTTTGCATTTTTGTTCTTGCATACATCCTGTTTTGAGTCTGTAAGGGAAAAATGTCCATTCTTTAAAAGCAGATTTTGCATTTTTGTTCTTGCATACATCCTGTTTTGAGTCTGTAAGGGAAAAATGTCCATTCTTTAAAAGCAGATTTTGTATTTTTGCTCTTGCATACATCCTGTTTTGAGTCTGTAAGGGGAAAAATGCCCATTCAGCAGATTCCTTTTCCAAGCCATGGTAATTTAGTATGGATGCTGATTACATATTACTAAACTCTATTTCTACATTTAAGCAAGCTTTATCTTATACATTATTTATGTTGCATAATTGCAGCAAAATTACTTTCAACCTTAGTATATTGTTGAGCACACTCTAACAGTAGCTACCCCATGTGACTGGTAAAAGGTGAGAAGATATTAGATGCTGGGTGTGTCAGGAGGAAGTGCCAGGAATGATGCACATGTTCTGGGACTCTGGGCGGGAACAAGACATAGACATAGATTAGTACTAGGCTAACTGTCCTTGTGACTCATTTTAAGCCTAGAAATTTACCTCATGTGAGAATCAAACCCTGCACTTTGTGTCTATAAGGTAAACTCCTTACCATTATGCCAGCCTCCCACCCAAGACTGGAAGCAGGCACAGAAGATTTGGAGAGACATTTCAAAAGGAAGTGGAGAATAGTTGAGAATGCTATATATGGAGCAGAAAGAAAGAGGACAGTGTATGGGGAATGAACATCATACTGCTTGAGTACCAAACTTTAAATTATCACCACTAAAAACTGAGAGGATACACAAAATACAGGGGAGCAAGAGGTTCAAGGACATGGGGATAGAGGACAGCAGAAATGGACTAGAATGACAAATAATAAGAATAAAAAAAAACAAATGAACCCTAAAAAAAGTGGGGGGAGAGGGCTAGGTATGTAAATGAAGCAGCCAACATCTGATGAGATAAGGCACACTATGCATGAGGACTGCAAATGTGATTTATTGTACAGAATTAATAAAACTAAAAAAAACAACTGAAATATTCAGTTTAAAAAAATATATATATATATATATATATATATATATATATATATATATATATATATAAATAGAGAGAGAGAAAGAGAGGGGGAGAGAGATTTTATTTACTTATTTCCAGTGTGATTACAGGGGAAGTCCACTAGGCCCAGAGAGCCAGTTTTCAGTGGAGACCTGGGGAGAAAAGCTCCATGAAACAGATTACAGTAACAATAGCAGAAAGAACAAGTACAAATACATATCAAATACAAAGTGTGAGCAATATTGCCCATAGTGGAAAAATATCATGCAGATACATTTTAACAAATTCACACAAAGTCAAAAGCTATTTACAGTGTGAGAGAGATCGTATGGGAATTAGCTATAGAAGGATATAGCCAGCTATAAGGTGCTTAGGAACTCAGGAGGATACCCTCCCAGGAGCTTTTGTTAAAGAATTATACGTAGGGAGAATGCAGTTACATTTCCATTTGGAGGAGAGGTAGGTGTAAAGCTGAGTTTTGAAGTTGTTGTGTTTGACATTGTCCTTAGTGTGGAAGGGAGAGAGTTCCATTTCTTACCCAAGGAGAAGGAGAGAAGTTGTCCAGCAGGATGTTTAGGTTTGTGGACAGCACATTTTGGTGTTCAGATCTGAGAGTTCTAATTTGGGGTGCATGAGGGAAAGATGTTAATTAGAGTGGGGCATTTAGTTGGATTAAATATTAGTCTATGTGCTGTAGTGAGCTGGAAGTCCAGGCAATTTGTGAATTCTAACCAGTTGAGGGATTGGAGGGTAACACAGTGATGAGTGGAATGTTTGGCTTTGGTGGCAAATTTAGAAATTTTGTTATAACAGGTTTTAAGTTTGGAAGTGATGGAGGAAGATAGGTTAGTTGGTAGCAGGGCACCGTACAGAGGGGAGATGAGGAGGCCAGAGTATGCCTGGTAGAAGTAGAGAGGAAGTGGTTGTTCCTCTATAGCATACCTAGTTTTTGGTGTTTTTTTTTTTTTTTATATTTTCCTGAATATGGATGTCGAACTTGAGATGTTCATCTATAGTTACACCAAGTAGTTTGGCAAAGGGAACAACTTCGATCACAGAGTTGCTTTGGCTAAGGACTTGGAAGGATTTTTTTATCAAAAGAGAAAGATTATGAGGGTGTGAACAGTAGTATTTTAGATATGTTAGCATTGAGAGAAAGGTGATTTTGGCACATCCAGATCTCAGTAGTTGAGAAGGCAGTCTGAGTTTTAGATAGGTGTTCGGGGAGGTTAGAGGCATATTGGAGCGGCCTTAGGTCAACTGGTGCCCTAGGCAAAAGGGCTCCACGGTGCCCCCCACCACACCATCTGGTGCCCCCATCCTAGTCTACCTATACCAAATAAATACTGGAAAAGTGCCCCTACTAGAGCGGCGCCCTAGGCGGCCGCCTAGTTGACCTATGCCTAAGGCCGGCCATGGGCATATATGAAAACTGAAATGTCAGGCCAATGGTAGCACAAACTTATGGTGCTACTCCCTGGATCACTGAGGTTCTAGTCTTTCTACTATATGTGCATTTTGCTTGTACTTTTGCCCTTTTTACTTCTGGGTTTGGACCAAACAGCAGATGAGAAATTCAGGACTGGAAGCTGCAGAGTTTTGGGTATAGTGGTTGTAGCAGGTGTCCCTAGCAAGAGTAAGAAGAGTTGCATCCTTGTCTGTGGCATTTTTGAGCTATCTTATTAACTGTTTTTTTTGCCTGACAAACTTTTGTCTACTATTTTTATTTTGTTGACTGGCGCTTTCCCATTTAGATGGGCATTTAATTGGTATATAATCTACTCTGAGCAGTCCAGTGCTTTATAGTGTCAATCTGCTTGTTACTGAGCTTGTCAACTACTATGCAATATGGACTGAGTTTATATCTTGTGCTTAGTTCATCTGGTTATGGACCAGACAGCAAGTGAATGACACAGGAATGTCTGTAGCTTACTTCTGTTCTTACCGGTTGTATAAAATATTCCTAATGACAGGAGGGACTGTTTCACCCTGCTGCCCGTATTGGCTGATAACTCTTAACATGGAATCTTACTACCTGTCTGCTGCTGTTTTTCTTGTTGCTAAGTGGCACTTCCATCTGTCTGCTGCTCCTTTTGCTGCTAACTGGAGCTTTCCTGCTCAGGAAGCATTCACCTGATATACAAAAAAAAAAAACTGTTTGCATGGCCCAGCACACTACAGTGCTGAACTGCAGGTTGCTGAGCTTGTTGATGTACTATCATGCTAAGTGGACTGAGTTTTCATCTTACCCTTTTTCATCTAGTTTGTACAAGATGGCAGATGAATATCATAGGCATACCTCTCAACTACCTCTAATTTTGACTCAAATTTTAGCTATGCCACATTTAATCCCTCTTAAAGATGGTGACTTTTGGAGAAAAAATGAATTACACTTAATGACAATAATTATAGATTTTTACTTCAGAAAATGTATATTAACTCAACATTTTTTTATTATGTCAATGTCTTAATATTACTAAGATTTTAAAAGTGTCCCTTATGAAGACACCAGTTGGCATAATGGTTATGGTCTTCGCCTCCCATGTTGCAAGGTACAAGGTTCGATCCTAACCTCCAGCAAATGCCTGTTTGGAGTTTGAATGTTCTCCCTGTGTCTATGTGGGGTTCCTCCCACCTCTAAAAAACATACTGAGTGTTTCCATCCCAAACTGACCAATGAATGGAACTGTGGGCAGCAGCACAGACTCTACATGATGCCCTATAGGGGGAAGAACTGCACAGACCAATCGCTTTGGGAATCTACTGTGGCAGTACAGGGACATCAAACTCCTGTTGCATTGCATGAAAGTTCTGGAGAGGGTGACGGACAAACAAGATACGCAGAGTAGTAGAATATAAGAAGGGAGATGAGCAGTTTGGATTTAGATCAGGATGCAGCACAACTGACCCGATGATTGCAGTGAAATAGGACAAGAAACTAGAAATGAGGAAAGAACCCAACTACGCATTCCTAAACTTGGTGAAAGCATATGACAAAGTCCCAAGAAAGCTGATTTGAGCAGTACTACAGTAGTTTGAAGTTCCAGAAACACTCAGAATTAGTGCAGGTTATTTACAAGGACTCAATGACAAGTATGAGCAGTGTTTGGTCTCACAGAGGAGTTCCCAGTGGGAGTAGGTGTGCACCAGGATTTAGCTCACTGCTGTTCATACTGGCAATGGACATTATTAGCGAACAGGTTAGAGGGGACAGATCAACAAAGTTGTCTGTATGCAGACAATGTGGCATTAGAGGCAGATTCTGAACAAGGACTTCAGCAAAGGATAGGGGAATGGAATGCAAAACCGATGGTAAGTGGGATGAAACTAAGCACAGGTAAGACCGTGGTAATGGCAGCAAACTGGGGAAATCAAGAAGTGAAGCTGAAAAGCTAGAAGGCAAGATAGTGTAACAGGTAAACAGCTTCAAATATCTGGGAGAGGTGGTTGAGGAGAAGGGAAGTCTGAATGAAGTCAAATTAGAGGGACTGCAGCCAAATGGCAAAGTCTCAGTAAAGGCGCAATGAGGAAGGGTGGTAGGATGCACACTGTGGGACAGATGAAGAAATGAGTACATAAGAGCAGAAGCCAAAGTAGCTCCAACTGCAGAAAAGATGAAAGAGAACAGATTACAGTGGTTCGGACACGTGCAGAAAAGCAGAAGACAATGTGGTGAAGATAATTTGGGACAGACAAGAAGGCAAGAGGAAACGAGGACGTCCAACAAAAAGGTGGATTCTGCAAAAGACAACTTGTGACAGAGAGGCATGAATGTTACAGAAGCAAGGAGAGTGGCAGTGAATAGACATAGGTGGTGACAGTTAACCCCATGTAGAAAATGGAGAAAAGGGGGTTGATGATGATACTGGCTGTTTTTTGTTTGGGCTTGGTGGTTCTAGTATCTGTCCCAAATGAGTTTCATTACTGCCTGCCTGAATTGGCTGATGGCTCTTCCTGAGCAATTATACTAGAGGAGTGCCTGGCATTCTATTTTTGTTGCTGATTGAAGCTTTTATCCATTTACTGAACTTTTGTTGTGGACTAGACAGCTTATCCATATGCTTTTCTTTTTATTACTGATTGGGGATTTCTGATTTAGGTGGGCATTTGTCAATCATCTACTCATGTCATTGACAGAGACAATGAGACAGAGGTGCAAATACTTGCTCAATTTTGAGGCTATTCTTTCACCACACATCAGCAAACAGCTTACTATTGCACCTTAAGACTATACAGCCAGTTATGCTGAGGTTATTATTAAATTACCTCAGCCTCCTAGAGCCAATTTAAAGAAACCTCAGCCATGTAATACTAATAGCTATAATATATCCAGCAGCTGCATCTTCATCTGTGCATTAAATTTATTTTATTTTTTATTTATTTTACGTTTGTTTACCGGGAGAGTCCGACTGGGCATAAAAACCCTTTTTCAGCAGAGGCCTAGGGAGAAAACATCCAACAAAAGTGTGTTAGTAGCAAGATATTTTAACACAATGAATATAGAATACAATAAAAATAGCAAAACATTATAGTTTTAAAATAACTGAAAACAGGATGAACTGGTCAAGAGTAAAATACATGGCAGGTAGTTGCAGTGTTTTTAGGTGGCAAAAGTTGTGGCAAACTAACCTAATGAAAAAATAATAATTAGGCACTTATTACTAGTGTGCAATAGTAATGGATGGTGGATTCTGGAAGCAGAGAGTTAGAGAGGTGGCGTAGTGAGACTACAGCTTAGGGATCAGCTACATCTTGGCTGTGCTATGGTAAAGATATAGAGGTGTAGTAAAGACTTATAGGCCTCTATGACATAGATTGGACTAACCAACCCCACTGCATTTACATGCCCATGAATTTGTGAAATGAGCTTTGGTGTGATGCTTGAAGCCTTTTACGTTAGTAATAATTCTGAGTGTTAGCAGAAGAAAATTCCACTGTTTGGCAATGCAATGGGAGTAATAATGAGTCACCTATGCTATTTTTGCTCCTGATTACTTGTAATAGGGATTTACTGGTGGATCTTAGTTGACAGGAGCTTGTGTAGGTCAAGAGTTTTTTCTGCATTATAAAGCATTTGATGCACAGAACAGAGTTGGGCAAGGATGAGTTGGTGAATTAGTTCTAGCCAAGATATTTGCTTTAGTGCGTTACAGTGATGGGTTCTAGGAGAGCAACCCCTAGCAAATTTTGCTATTTTGTTATAGCAGGAATCTAGCTTGGTTAGGTCAGATTTGGAGATGTTAGTTAAGATGGGTGAGGCATACAGTAAAGTTGACAAAGTGAGTTCTGGCAGTGGTTATTCTGGAGTTTGGGGTCAGGTAATTTTTACATCTATATAGAGTGCAGATTTTCTTGTGGACTTTAAGTGTCTGCAATACGTAGTTCGAACTTCAGGTTTTGGTCAATAACACTGAGAAGCTTGGTGGATGGAACAGGTTCTATTATGGTCTTGTTGTTGGATATGATATTGAAGTAAGTGGGTTGGGTTTTACGTTTAGTGGGACAGAAAATAAGTTTTATTTGGGTTAATGATTAATTGTGCATCGGCCAGCCATGATTCGATGTCAGTGAAGGATGTTTGGGTTAAGTTCTGAAGTTCTGGTAGAGTTGAGGTGGAATAAATGACTGTCGAGTCGTCTGCATAATGTATTAGGGTGGCAGATGTTGCAGCCTTGTGGAGATTATTTGTAAACAGGTTAAATAGGAGAGGGCCAAGAATGGACCCTTGGGGTACACCAGTCGTAACAGCAGTAAGGGAGAAAGATTTGTCCCACTGTACCACTTGCTGCCAATCAGTGAGATAGTTCTGAACCCAGGCTAATTTAGTCTGGCTTAGATTTAGTTTGGATAGGGCAGTCAGAAGTTTGTTATGAGACACTGTCGAATGCTTTTGATAAGTCTAGAAAGGTTGCTGATACTAGGATTCCATTATTTTTAAGTTGGTTGATCATGTTAGTGAAACTGATGAGGGCTGTGGTTGTACTACAGTGGGGGCAAAAGCCATGCTGACTGTAAGTAATTTGTTGTGAAGTAGATGGTTAAGTAATTGGGCCTGAATGCATCTTTCTAGAATTTTTGATAGAGGGGATAGGATAGCTATTAGATGATAGTTTGAGAAGTCATTAGAGGGCCCTCCTTTGTGCAGGGGTATGATGTGTGCAATTTTCCAGAGGGTAGGGATGTGAAGCTCTGTTATGGAGTGGTTAATTAGTAGGGAAACAGAGTAGGAGATGGCTATTGCTGTTATCTTTAAGAATGTTGTAGGAAAGTTATCTGCAGCTAGGGTTATGGGTTTTAGCCTGAGCAAGTATTTGTATATGCTGGCACTGGGGTTAAGGAGAAGGTGTTATTTTCCTCAAGTAGAGTGGATAGGTTAATGGCCTGAGGTGGGCAGTAAGTTTTTTGATTGAGTCAATGAAGTAATTACTGAAGTGGGTAGCAATACATTCTAAGGAGTTATTTGTTGTTGGTTGGTTGGGGGGGGGGGGGTCTTAGTTTGACCAGGACGTAGTATTGTATTTAAAGTGGACCAAAATTTTTGTGGATAACTTTGGTATTTGAATTGAGGGTTGGTGTAATACCTCTTTTTATCAAGTCTTATCTGGGTTTTGGCTTTATTTCTAAGGTGGAGATACTTCTGGTGGGTGGCTGTAGATTTTATATGGGACCATTCGTACCATGCTTTACCTCTTTCTTTTAGGAGAGATTTAGTTTAGTGAGCCAAGGGAAATACTTAGATTTTGCGCGTATTGTTCTCATAGGGGCCATGTTATTTAGGATGTTAAGAAATGTACAGTTAAAGTAATCTACTGCCTTGTCTAGGGATACAATTTTGACAGGGGTCCAATTGCATTGTTTTAGGGATGCAAAGAAGTCTTGTGGCTTGAAGTGTTTGGTATTCCGAATTTGGTAGGTAGCTGGGCTTTTTGTGGGATTTGCCTGATGACGGATAATGTAGGTAGAGAGATGGTCACTCAGTGAATCAGGAAGGATACCAGGAATATAAGAAGGAAGGGAGTAGTTAGTGAGAAACCAGTCGAGGATGGCTTCCTTTTTGGAAGTTTTGTCAAGCCTAGTTGTCTCCTGGATTAGTTGGGTAAATCCATAGAGATTGATAAAGGTGGTAGGATCTTTAGAGTAGCAGGAGTACCAGTTAATGTTAAAATCCCCTAGTACTATGGTCTCTTGGGGGAGGTTGTTGGTGGCCCATTGTAGGATGGATTCAAGTTTGTCTATTTTGTTCCTGGGAGGTACACAGGATCCTATGATGTTATTTTTTTTATTTTGGTTTAGTTTTACTTGATCTAAAAGTATTTCTAAGTTAGTGATGCTGGGAGGGTTAATGACTCATCCTGACATAGAAAAGTGTACACTTATAAGGTTCCAGAGTCTGGGGCTTCACATGGTAATGCATTAGTAATGGGCAGCATTACAGTCTGTTGTACTGATGTTCCACTTCACCAGGTTACTGCCAGCTACTTCTCCTGCACCAGGACTTGTGATTTCACCAGAACCCCTGGGTCCCCCTCAGCTGACTTAAGTATGCTCTCACTATTTCCCATATTAGGGCAAATGATCTTAGATGTTTTACTCTGAGGGAGATGCAGAAAGATATTGTTGAATGCGCTATGCTTGCATCTCAGTTATGTGAGATAGTTGAACTAAGCAGTATTTAAAATTCTCTAAGAATTATGCTACAGTTTTAGTCAAAAGTAACTAAATGGCTTACTAACTGGATCACTCCATGGTGATGTGCATCAGCAAAGGAGATGATGAGTGAAAGGTTGGCCTGCTTTGCAAGTTACATCCTTCACCTCTATCTCAAGGCTTCCACGTATTGGTTAAAATGGTGTCCTTAATCTTTAGGCAAATTAGACATTTCAGCATAGTAAGTTCTAACACAGCCTATGTTAATACGACTTTGCTCGGCACACTAAGTGTAAACAATAAATTGCTTGATTTCAAGGATTAAGTATTTCATGTATATGCAGCATACAATACAAAAAGAGCAGCACCAAAGATATATTTGAAGAGAAATACAGGCAAAGGCATCCACATATGGAAAACTTCACAGTATAAGAAATAAGAAAAAGAGGAAAAGTAGAAAAGAGGAACAGTAATGGATGAGTTAAAGAAATAGAAACTGAGGTTATGGATTACCCTGTGATGTGAAGAGTTTAGTGTAGAAAACTTAACTTTGATAACATCACAGCAGGCTAGAGCAATGGATCCCCAAATTAAAGAGAAACCAGTGGAGCAGGAAACAACTGATCAGTTGCCATATAAAGAAACTTTGCAGCCTTCCATACAAAATCAGTGCAAAAGTTCAGTTGGAGTTGCACAGCAAGGGAAGGAACACGAAACTGTGACAACCCTGATACAGTGACTGTTGTGGAGTGATAGGCCAGTGAGTTCCAATATGAAAGAGCAATGGATGACACAGGATGAAACTGAAGAGAATGTGTCACAGGAAGATGCTGTGTAACTTTCTACAGAATGTCTGCAGGAAATGGAGAACAAAGAATGTGCCCTCATTTGAGAAGAAAATGATCTGAGAAGAGCTGTTTGATTTAAAAGAGATGGACAGACATTAAGATCAATAAAAGAAAGGTGGGAGGTTGGCGTAATGGTTAAGGTACTTACCTTAGAAACACAAGGTGCAGGGTTTGATTCTCACATGGGGTAATTGGATAGGCTTAAAATGGTCCCCAAGGACAGTTAGCCTAATACTAATATATGAATCTACTATGAATCTACTACAGAAAATCAATAAAACCCAAAAAGAAGTTTGATCAAAACAAATGAACACTGTAATTAGGACTGTTCATAGAGATTCATGTGAAAAAAGAAAAAAATAGGATATGTTACTGTACAGCTAAATTAGTAAGATACAAGTCTTGCCACAAAAACACAGGGCAGAAGGGGAGAGATCAAATGCCATTATTAAGGTATTGAACAGAGAAAACTATAAAGGAATTAAGAGATGTCACAGAGTATAGAAGAGGGAACAGATCAACACAAATACTCAAAGATAGATGTGATAAAAACAATGCTCTGTATCAGAACAGATCAGAATCTATCGTGCACTATCGCAAATTATACAGCAACCCTCCATTAATATTCAAAAACGTGCACACTGATTGGTCAGCGTGCACATTGTAAATCAGAGCTATAGTAATGGAAAAGGTCCGGTCGCCCGGACCTTTTCCATTACTATAACTCTCTTTTTACAGCAACGGAGAACACAAGATCTCCGTTGCTTCACACTCTCTCACTATGTTAAACGAGTTTAACATAGCGAGACAGCTTTAAAAAAAGCAACTGAGATTCTCAGTTGCTTTTTTTAAAGCTGTCTCGCTATGTTAAATGAGTTAAACATAGCGAGACAGTTTGTAAAAAGCAACGGAGAACTTGCTTTCTCCGTTGCTTTTTTCAAAACTGTCTCGCTATGTTAAATGGGTTTAACATAGCGAGACAGCTTTAAAAAAAGCAGCCTAAGACCACAGTTCCATAGACTAACCCATATTAAGCATTTCCAAAGCAGGAAAAATGACCCTATCTTATGTAAACTCAGGAAACCTTCACAGAATCCCCAGCAGCACCTATTACTACATGGGGACATTCATCCAAACCCAGGTCCCAGCATTTCCACTCATAATTCCCAATCTTACTACCCCTCCACATCACATACCCCCACAAATCCTTCTAACTCTCTTCTTATAGCGCACCTTAATATACACAGCATAAATAATAAAATCACCGAGCTGCACGCCCTGCTAGATTTACATTCCTTCGACATACTATGTATAACAGAAACCTGGCTCAAACCAGTTATTAAAGACGATGTTATTCTCCCACCTGGCTACAGCATCCTGAGACTAGACCATCTTAATAAAAAGGGTGGTGGGGTGGCAATACTCTTCAAATCTGAATTACAGGTCACCTCACTAGATACTCAACCACCCTCACCTAGTAATGTTGAGATCTTAATATCCAAACTCCAAGTTAATGCAAACAAATCCATATATATTATTTGCTCATACATCCCCCCAGATAACAACATAAATACTCTTGAAAACATCCTTAGTTGGCTCTCCACATCCTTCCCACAATAAACTATAATCCTTGGGGATTTTAATATTGACTGGAAATGTTGTACATCTGTAAATCCAACTACTCACATCAATCTTTATGGCTGTCATCAAACCATCACCTACCCTACCAGAACCCATAAACCTAGCAACAAATAAACCACCTTAGACTGGATATTAATTAACAGTAGTCCCCAATTATACAAAACGGGCTTACTCCCTGATATTAGTGACCATTCCCTGACCTTTATGTCTACACAAAAGACCTCAATTCCCAGCCAAACTAACTTTAGAACCACACGTAACAAGAAAAATCTTAATCTAGTTAACTTTCAAGCTGAGCTTAAAGCTTGCAACTGGTCACGCCTAAAATCCCTACCTCTTGATGAAGCAGTCTCTTACTTTAACAATAAATTCTTACAAATTCTGGAACACCATACTCCCTCTCGCACTGTTAGAATTAGGAACAAACCTGTTCCTTGGCTCACAAAGGAGACTAGCCAAAAAAATGAGACTGAGAAATCAAACCTGGTCCAAATGGAGGAAAACTAAAAACTCTACGGATCACCTAAATTTTAGACAGCTTAGAAATGCTGCAAAAAAATCAATATTCCTTGATAAAAGAAACTATTACCTCAAATTCCAACAGACCCAACATCAAAACCCACAAAAATTCTGGTCAGGAATAAATAAATTGCTCTACCCTGGACAAGCCAAAACACCACCCCCTCTAATATGACTCAAAACTCTTCTAGCCAGATTGCTATTTTTAACAAATTTTTCTCTGAAACAGTCCAATCTTTAGCTAATACCTTACCCCCCACATCACCTATTACCACTACTGAGCCACCCCTCCCAATAACTTTACTCCACACTCTCCACCTCCAGCCTGTCCCTACATCCTTCATACACACTCAACTCCTTAAACTTAAACCAAGTACTCCATCAGCTGACCTCCTTCCAGCTGAATACCTGCAAATGGTAGCTGGAGTACTTGCCTACTCAATTGCTATACTAATAAACAGAACAATTACAGAATGTTCCATCCCATATCTATGGAAAGTCTCACACATTATACCCCTCCATAAGGAAGGTAACTCAAATGAACTCTCCAACTTCCACCCCATAGCCCTACTTTCCCCACTAGCAAAAAGTATGGAGAAATGTATTCACCGTCAAATACTTGATTATCTTCTCCAAAACCACCTACTAGTAGACTGCCAGCATGGCTTTAGGCCATTCCATAGTACAACTACAGCACTCCTATCCTTTTCAGACTACATTAATAAAAACCGTAACAACTTACTGTCCTCAGCCCTTTTTATTGACCTCTCAAAGGCAGTTGACATGGTGAATCATCAACTACTGTCAGATACACTTACATCTTTTTCTTTTGACACCCAAACAGTCAAGTGGTTTAACTCCTACTTACAAAACAGACAGCAAGCAGTCCTCTGGGACAAGAAACTATCCACTCATCTCCCTATCTCTCTTGGTGTCCCCACAAGGCTCCATTCTGGGACCTCTCCTATTTACCATTTTCATTAATGATCTGAAAACATCCATTCCACAGGCCACCTGCATTCAGTATGCCAACGACTCAACATTAATATGTAGCGCCTCCTCACCTGCAGAGCTTCAAACCAAGACCCAAACAGTATTTAACTTAGTAGAAAAATGGTTCCATCAACGCTGTCTCCTCCTTAACCCCCCCCCCCCAAAAAAAAAAAAACTATTATTCACTCCCACCCTAAAGTCCACCACTATTAACTTTACAATCACATCCAACGATGGTATTAAAATAGCTCCTGACATAACTACCAAACTTCTAGGTACAACAATTGATAATAATCTTAACTTTGACACACATAGTAACCTAACTATTAAATCAGTTAATGAAAAACGTGGTTCCCTTTATAGACTTAAACCCTTTCTCACAGCTTCTACTAGGTCTACTATTGCCCAAACTCATTTACTTTCCATCCTTCTCTATGCCTCCCCAATTTATACAAACCTCTCCAAAAGCAATATCAATAAATTGGCAACATCTTATAATAACATAGCCAGATTTGCCACTGGATCCCCATTTAGAACCCACCAGTGCCAGAATCTCAAACTACTAGGTTGGCTGGAATTGCAAAGTCAGCTTCTTATACAGCAACTTACAATTATTCATAAAACTCTGCATCATCCCACACATACTCCCATACTCTGTAAGCTTATTAGCCCATATAAAAACCTAACAACCCTACGATCTTCCAATAGAATACTAGTATCTACCTTAAAAGCCAACAACAAGTCTGGAGACAAGCTTCCAACTGAACTAACATCCCTTTCATCCACTGCATTGTTTAAAAAGCACCCAAGAATCCTCCTAAACTCACAATGGTTATGCCCTTGCACTAATCCTGACTGACCGTATTCACCTCATCCATGACCACCTCTGTTGGCTATTATACCTCTCGCTGTTGCTTTGTTTTTTTTCGCTCTGTTAATCTACTGAAAAATACACTTCCTATGGTACCAGTAGGCTGATAGACGTGTGTGTGTGTGTGTGTGTGTGTGTGTATATATATATATATATATATATATATATATATATATATATATATATATATATATATATATATATATATATAGATATAGATATAGATATATATATACATATATATACATATATAAAAACTCCCTAAATTGTTTTTTGTATTTTTGTACAACTATCAATGACTTGTATATTGCTTAGCATCTAATCACTTTAATTTTTTTTTTTTTTTAGTAATGTCTTGGAGCTTCTCTCCCCGGGCCTTCGCTGAAAATGGACATATATCCAGTCGGACTATCCCGGTCAACAAATGTAAAATAAATAAATAAAAATAATAAATAATAAAATATACTAATGGCAGAAGGACTGTACACTGAAAGGCATAATAATGTGGCAAAACTGTTGCAATGGAGATTGTGCAAACATTATTAATATTGAAGCAGTTGAAACACACTGGAAACATGAGCCGCAAAGCATTACAGAAAATTATGAAGTTTACATCACATGGGATCACCCATTACCAACAGTTCAAAAAAAATATATGCAAGAAAACCAGATATAGTAGTCCAGGAGAAGAATATAAAGTAGCACTGATCATTGAAATTGCTACACCCAGTGACTAGTGTCTTACGTACAGAGATGTACACAAAGCCATAAAATACCAGGATTTGCAGGCAATCTGGAAGAAGGACATCCAGACATTTCCAACAGTAGTAGTAGGAGCACCGGGTCCTATAAAAGATATTTACAGCTGTGCTTAGATATGTTACTGATGCATGCAACTTCATACGAATTGGAGGAGTCGTCACTACTGGACACATTCTGTGCGGTGAAGGGCACTTTTGGATAACATCAAAGATTGAAACAATACTAATTCAATGAACTTTAATCATACTTTGACTTGGGAATGGGGTCCATTCCTGTCATGGTATTAGAAACCCAAAAGACTTGGAGAAATTAAAAAAAAAAAATGCATAAGAATGAGAATTGTACTTCTTGGCTGATACATGGAACAGGCTACCAAAATATATTACAAGCAGCACTAGTTCAGATTTATTTATGTATGTTATTTATTTTATTTGATGTTTGTTTACAGGGATAGTACGACTAGGCAAATACCCATTTTCAGTGGAGGCCCAGGGAAAAAGCCCCAAAAATTACAGAACTACAGAAATATTTTTACAATTTGGGCACTTAGTGTGGGAATGACTGTTTTGTTATACTGACAGACTAGAAGGGCATTATTGCCCATGCATGAAATATTTGTATCTATGCATGTATGCATAAGACCTTTTCAGCTATGGAATATTAGAGATAATACCCAATATTGCTCCAAGATGGAAATGAATGTTACCGCCTCTACCAGAACTATAGTTAATGCCCTGATTGACAAATTGAGATTGAAATATTCCCTTTTGGTCACTCCAGTGTTCCCTCCCTTGAATCTACTAATTGTTTTCTTCCTATCATCACTATGAGCCATAACCTGAAAGCTACAACCAAATCTAAAACTCCAGGGACTCTAGGCAATATATTACACTGTATTGCTCATAGCACAGTGTATGTTACTGTTTAACCCCTTAATATCAGCCTCCCCACAGGGTAATTGCCTGAGTTATGAAAAAGTGCAATTTTGTACACTACCATAAATGTAGATTTTCAAGTACATTTACTCTTGCAGTCCTAACTGATTAGAGTTCCTGCTGTGGAAGCCCTTTGGCTGGCCTGGCTACTAGAGAATTTTCTCCTTCTCCTGAAGCCAATGGATGCCCTGTCCAAAGTTAAGATGTTTGTGTATAAAGGGAGTCAACTGGCACCATAACCTCTGCACTTTATTACTTCTAACAGACAGAAGCCCCCCAACTGGCCCCTAAGGTCAAGGGTCTAAGCTCAGAAATTCCAGAGTATGTACAGAGGAGGAAAGAACAACCTAGAACTAAAGAAAATGCCCCCCCCCAAACTCATAGGGCAAGAGGGAAAGAATACTGCAACAATGAATTCACTCAAACATCTAAATTTATGGTACGTGTACACAACTGTACTATGTTCTTTGCATTTCACTGTTGCAGTCCTAATTGATGAGATGACTCCCAAAGCTGAAAGGAGGGCGGATGGAAAGTTTTATGGAGAAGAAAGGATGCCCTGGAAGATGACTGTGGCAAACTCTGTTATGGACTTGGATAAGGTTAGAAGGAGTTAATGTTTGATAAAGGTATGCACAGAGGACCAAATAACATCTACCAAAATGTCCTTAGTGGCCACCCCCTTTAATGAAGTCTGTAGATACAGCAGCAGCCCTAGTGGAGTGCGACTTCACAGTCTGGTAGCTTCTTCCCATAATGTTTGTAGTAAAAGCAGATGCACTACGAGATCCACTTGAAGACTGATTGTTAAGTAACTGGTCTCCCCTCAGAGCTACAGGCAAAGGCCACAAAAAGCTGGTCAGACTTCCTGACATTTTCTGTTCTGTCCAAGCAGTAACACAGTTGCCTATGCAGGATTATTTCTCCCTTGTTTTCAGGGTTAAGAAAGGAGGTAGGCAAGTGGATGGTCTGGTTTAGAGATCTCTGTAACCACTTTAGGCATAAAGTAAGTGTTGGTCCTAAGAAAGTCTCTGTCAGGATGGAAAATGATAAAAGGTTCCACACACATGAAGGCCTGAAGCTCTGAAACCCTTTTAGCTGAAGTAATGGTTAGCAGAAAGGCAGTCTTTCAGGTCAGGAATTTGATGTCTGCAGAGGAAGCTGGCTTGAAAGGAGGAAAGGTGCGTTTCTCTAGAATGAAACTGAGATCCCATGGAGGAACAGGAGGTTTTCTCAGGGGGGTCTAATGTGAATAGCCCCTCCCAGGAACTGCTTCATGACAGGATGGTAGAACATAGAGAGAGTTGATTAGACAGATAAGCAGAAATTTGCTGAATTGTGAATTTTAATATAGGAATAAGAAAGTCCCTTGTCAAAAAGTCCTAAGTAAGCATGGTTCAGAGGCATTTGAGCTTGAAGATGGCTTGTCCCTTTTGTGTGCACCATATAAATCTCTTCCATTTGGTAAAGTTAGATTTTCTTGTGCTAGATCTCCTGTTTAGCAACTTATGTCCCCCCCCCCCCTCCAAGGGGTCAAGGTATCATCCAAGCTGTCAATCTGAGGGTTCAGGTTGGGATGTATGATGGTGCCCTTGTTCTGTGTTAATTGGACCACTTGCTGAGGCAGCAACCATGGTTTCTTCCTGCTTACACTGAGCATTTGTGGATACCAGTACTGCGTTGGCCAATCTGAGGCTAGTAGAATGACCCTTGGCCTTACTTCTCTTATCTTCAGCAATACCCTGTGGAGCAAGTGTACAGGGGGACGACATACAGGCAAAGGTCTGTCCAATGGAAGGAGATGGTACCTGTCTTCTACGCTGACCTTGTCTTGGACCTTAAGCAAAACTTTTTTCAAGTGAGTTTTCTTTTTGCATACCCCATTCTTTGGCTGTGCTGAGATGAACTTCCTGATGCAGATACCACTCATGAGGGTTTGACAGGCTCCTGCTTAGGTGATCCAGCAGTTGATTTGTTTCTCCTGGTAGGTAATGAGCCATGAGGGTGGAGGCCTAGGGAGTTTGCAGATTCCCAAAAGTCCATGGCTAGGTTGGAAAGAGTCCTCCTGCCTTTTTTTTTTTTTTTTATTTTATTATGTACCACATAATTGTGGTATTTTGTCTTTACTAGGAGTACTCCTGGTTTCCACTGGTCTTTGAAGAGAATTAGACCTTTTGCGACTGCCATCATTTCTTTTAGGTAGATGTGTTTGTTCATGAAATGGAAGTTCCATCTGCCCTGAGTCTGTAAGTTGTTGTGAGCTCCCCATGCTATTTCTGAGGCATCTGTGGTCAGAATCTGGTCCCAAGGAGAGAAAAAAAAACTGAAGGGAAGACCCGGGTTGAGGGAGAAGTTTCAGGCCCATCAGGCAAACTCTCTCCTGAGATGGGAGAAGCTTCCCCCTGAAAATGAGGGCTTGAGAATGCTGGCACCACACATTTCTGAAGTACCATTTAAGCTTCCTCATATGGAGTCTGGCCAGGGTACCATGAGGATGCAAGAGACCATGTTAAGTCAAGGCTCTGAGAAACTCTCTGGCAGTGAAGTAGTTCTTGAGAAGGAGCTTTTGGAAGTACACGGTAAGAAAGGTAACCTTGTCTGGAGGGAGGAAGGCTTTCTGAAGTGAGGAGTCCAGCAAAGCCCGCAGGAACACAACCTTGTTTGTGGGGATGGTCTGAGACTTTTGTGTGTTGACCATGAACCCCCAGAGATGCCAGGATCACTTAGGTGAAAATTAGACTTGCTTTGAGTTTTTCTAGATCTATTGGTTGAAAGAGGCAGGAGTCTAAGTAGGGGTAAATCTGAATGCTCTGATCTGTAGAAGGCTATCATTGATGCTAGACATTTTGTGGAAATCCTGGGTACAGTAGACAAGGCAAAGGTCAGAGTACAGAATTGATAATGGCTCACACTTGCTCTGAAGTACAAGAACCACCTGTGAGATTCTTCTATGGAAATGTGGAGGTATGTGTCCTGTAGATCTAAGGTTACCATGTAAGCACTAGGTGAAACAATGGGGAGCTTTTTTTTTTTTTTTTTTTTTTTTAAAGAGTTAGCATTTTGAATTTTGGTACCTGCAAAAAATCTGCTGAGCCTAGACAGGTCCAGAATAGGCCTCCTGGTACCCTCCTTCCTGGGATAAAGAAAAGCCTTTAATAAAATCACTTTTCTTGTGATGTATTTGGTATTGGTTTCACAGAGCACTGGGTGCATGGGAGCTTTATTTGCTTTATGGCCTCTGTTTGTTGGTTTGGTGGAATTATCTGGGAATTAGAGGCTACCTGAACTGAAGTTTGTAATCTCTTCATGATTTTCAGTGTCCAATATTCCCTGGTAATGAGAGTCCAATTGTTTAAGAAGAGAAGAGGAGAGACAGCAGGGAGGGACTTGAATGGAGGGGGAAAGGGAGTTCCATGGAAGAGTCATGACTGTTCTCGCGTGGATCCCTGTATGTTGACAGGATCCCACAGATCTGCTGGAATCTGTTTGCCACTATCTTGGTTGTTGGTGCTGCCTTTGACTCCTTTTCCTTCAAGGTCTCCAATCTAGGCTTAGACTGGGAGGCTGGAAATGACTAGTGTTTAGGAAGGTAATTGCGGCTGAAACAAGGAGGCTGAACCTGAAGAAAGACCTTGACTGTTTGCACGAAGTTGGCTTTATCCTCCATCATCTTAAGCACTGCTTCAGCCTTGGGGCCAAAAAGGAAATCTTTGTCCAAAGGAGCATCCAACATACTGGATCTCGCATGTTCAGTGAGAGAGTTCCCTCAGCCAGGCATGCCTTTTAATGCCAAATCCTGTAGCTGCTGCCCTGCTGGAAGCATCCATAGCATCATAGTGGCAAGTGCACGGAGTGCTTAGCAACTTGACAGTAAGAATTGCATAAGTATAGCAGTTCCTTGGAAAGGGCCTTATTTTCAGTCCACACCAATTTTTGTTTCATCTAGTCTAAAATAGTTTCCTGATACTTCACCATATGAAATTAGCAATTTAAAGGCCTCATGATCAGGGTAGCAGAGGTGTAGATTTCCTTTCCGAACCTGTCCAAGACTGCTTTATCAGTTGGCTAGGGGTTTTTAAAGTGATAGTTTCAGCTCCCTCAGAACTCTGAACCACCACTTCAGGGTCTACTACAGGGTTCTTGAAAAGTTGTCTGTGGGAATCCAGAATGCTGTAGAACCTGTCGGGTTTCTGAGGGGCAGGGGAGAGGGAATCTTGCCGTAAGGAATAGTCCAGCAAGACATTGTTCATTACCTCTAAGACTGGAGAAATGACAAGAAGTTTATGCTCAGGGAGCTTTAGAAATTCCCTAACCCTCTTAGATAAAATGGAAAATCAGGACTTTCCACAAAGTGCTCCCTTCAAGGTATGAAGGGCTTCCCCAAAGGAGATGTCCTCAGCAGGGGAAGCTGAGGGAAAGTTCTCATCAGAATCTGAATCCCCATAGGAAGCAATGGATAAACCTTCCTCAAAGGTGGATTAATTATCATCATCCTCAGAGTCAAAAGAATCAGAAGACTGCCGAGGGAAGATGTCACTGTCTTTTTACCAGGAGAAAATTCAGAGGCAGAACCTGGGAGTGAAAGGCATCTGGCATCCTCAGCAAACCTAACCAGATATTGTTAATAAGCCTGAAATTTGGAGTGCTATGCCAGTAGACCTCAGCTGGGACAAATTGGATGCAGCTTTCTTATGTTACACCTTAGGCTTGGACCTAAGGGTGATATCCACACTAGTGCCAGGACATGAATGGACAGCCAAATCGTGGGGACAGTGAACAGAGGTGATTTCCTTATGATAGGAGACTCCGGACACCCATTCGACAGTTTGAGAGTGGCTGTCGGAAGCCAGAACCTGCAAAGCAGCTCTGGACCCAACTGATGAGACAAGTCCTTCGGCTTGTGTGGAAGCAGAGGGACCTGGTGGCATATTGGACTCTGAATGGGTCTCAATAAAGACCTGTGCCACAAACTCATTCATTGGAGGGAACTGCAAAAGTGTCTCACCTTCTTCAATGATAACAAGCCTAGGTGGACTGGAGGACAGTTAACAAGCATGCTTTTGCTGCTTATGCCCAAGGAGATCAACCTCGGTCCGACGGGTGGATGACATTGTGTGCAATAGCCCTGGTAACTCATAGTGCTTAGCTAAAAACCTTACACCTACACTTGATCATTCTACAGTTAAAATGAGCACAGAATCAACAGTTAGGTACACTGTGTTCTGGGCCTAAGCAAGTTACACAAAAGGAGTGAAATTCCTTGTGTTTAATCTACTTGCCACGGTGGAGACCAGTTAACTTTCTCTGATATTAGTCAAGAAACATGTGAAAAGTTCCCCAACAGAGTACGTGGCTTTAGATGTCTTTTTTCTCTGGTGCAGACTGAGCAATGCACTGACTAGCACTCTGAATGGGGCTCCAATAGCAAGAACTGATGTTATGGTGCTGGCTGACTCTGTTTATACCCAGATATCTTAACATTAGTCAGGGCATCCGCCAGCAGCTTCAGAGGGACAAGAAAATTTCCAGGTAGTCGGGCTGTCCAAAGTGCTTCCATGACAGGAAATCCCATCAGTTAGGATTGCAACAGTGAAACATACAGAGCATGTACAGTTACTCAAGTCATACTTACTTTTAACAGTTGATGCTCTAATGCCTCACTGCTTCAGTAGCATTTGGGGTTATTTGTCAAGGTAACTCAGTACTGGCCAGTTTTCAAAAGCTCATACTCCCGCTCAGTCTTCCTGTGGCAGCTGACGTACCAAGGGTATCATGAGATGGAAACCTTCATCTATCAAAGGAAGTGTGTGTTCAGGCTTTTTTACTTCCATAAAGAGGATGAAAGTATCTGAGGCCAGAGTCACTTAGCAAGAGTAAATCTGCAATCACAATACTATATAAAAAATAAATCCCACAACTAAGTCAAAGAGATAGACACCGGCCTCACCTTTGCACAAGCTGGGAGATGGCAGGTGAGTACTGCCACTGAGACAGTGGGGAATTATAACCTTTACTGTTAAAGGTAGGTAGAATTTGCGCAACTGTACTATGTTTATCACTCCCAATCCCTTACTGACATTATGGGTAGAGTCCCAAAGCTTACCCTACTTGAGAGATGGGAGGATAAAGATGCAGAAGCCCCTGTAGAATGGTCCTAGCAAAGTTTGCTCTGCACCTTTTAAAGGAATTCAGTTTGTAGTGTTTTGTAAAGGTATGAAGACAGGAACAGGTTGCTGCCTCTACAATACTTCTAAAGTCCAACCCTTTCCAATATGCCATCGAAGAGGATAAGGACGTAGTTAAGAAAGCCTTAACCTTGACTGGAAGATATTTTCCATGGTGAGAGTAATAGAAAACAGCAACAGGGGACAACCATTGTACAACAGTTTGCTTAGAGACAGTCTGACAATTCTTAACCCCCATACAGTAGACAGCTGTTCAGCATACGTAAAGGGCTTTGCTCTGTCAAGGTAGTACACGAGCATGTGCATTCAAGGTATAGGTTCATAGGTTGATACTAGGCTATCTGCCCTAGGGCATTTATAAGCCTAGCCAGAGTGTGTTTGGCTTTCACCACCCTTTTATATTAGTTGACTGTGCCTCTATATAGTAGGTCACAGAAGGTAGCCCTTTTAAGGTTAGTTTACTGCACCTCTGTCAAGCGGGGACACAGAAGAGATCCCAGGGGTAAACTTACGATCTCCCATCCACTCGTCAAGATTTCTCTTGAAGAGGGTCAGTGAGGGGCTCTGCTTAACATGGATTGGGATTTTGTTCCAGAGTGAGGGGAGCCTCTGGGATATGAATCTGTCCCTCGAGCATGTCCTATTTATTTCTGTGCTGAGGTTCAAGTCCCTGGAGCATGTAGCTCTAAGGGATTTGGATTTCCTGAGGTGAAGCATGTCCATTAATTCTGGGTTGGACATGGCTTTATATGTCAGACATAGATCGCCTCTGAGTAGGTGGTACGCAACTGAGTAGAGCTGGAGTTTCTTTAGCCGAACTGCATAGGGCATCCAAGTCCCTTGATCCTCTTGGTGAGGTACTTTTGGGGTCTTTCCAGTTGCTGCAGGTGTCGGGTAAGGTACATCCCAAATGGGGCATTGTATTCAATTATGGGCCTGATAAGTGATGAGTACAGGGGCACAATGACCTCTCTTGATCTAGATGTGAACCCTTTTGTGATAAGGTGGGCTATATAGAAGGTCTTTCTAACCACTTTGGCAACGTGATTGTCAAAGGAGAGATTGCTATCTACTTGGGTCCCCAAGTCCCTAATTACTTCTTCCGTACTTCATGGATTACCACCTTTCTGGTAATTTGTGGGCACTTTGTTTTTCCCACACGGGATGACTATGCACTTTTTGGCATTTAGCTTTAGGCCATGGCTCTGGCACCAGTTATCCGTCTCTGAGAGACCCTTTTGGAGGATGTTTGTGTCAGCCGGAGAGTTGATTATGGCACCCAGTTTGCAGTCATCTGCGAACTTGGTCAGCCATAGTCCACCCATGTTAGCCTGTACCTCGGAGAAATATATACCGAACAAGAGGGGTCCCAGGACTGAGCCTTGTGGGATGCCACTTGTAACTGCTTTAGAGTCTGACATGGCACCTGCTATTCTGACCATGTGGGTTCTATCCCTGAGCCAGTTTGCAACCCATCTTGTGACATAGGGGTTGATATTTAAGCTGGTGAGCTTATTTATGATACCAGAGTGGGGTATTGTGTCAAAGGCTTTTGCGAGGTCCAGGTAGGCTGTGTGGACTACCTTCCCTTCATCTATGGCTTTGGTAACTGTTTCAAAGAAGTCAACCAGGTTCAAGAGGCAAGATCTGACCTTAAAGCCGAATTGGGTAGGATCCAGTGTCTGGAGGTTCCCAATGTCTTTGTTTATGATTTCCATGATGATACGCTCCATAGCTTTGCAGACCAGGCTAGTCAGGCTTATAGGGCGATAGTTTCCGGGGTCCGTTGTGGCACACCTTTGTGGAGCGGGACCACTGTACGTCATTCCTTGGGTACATATCCTGTAGTAAGGCTGATATTGAACAGTGACTTTATATGAGGGTTTAGTTCTTCTTGGAGTTTGTGTAAGATGCAGCCTGGGACACCGTCTGGTCCCATTGATGCTGTGTTTTTTGCTTTGTAGAGGGCAGCTCTCACCTGTGCATCTGTGATCTCAGGAAGGCTACACTCTGTTGGGATAGACATTTGCTCTTTTGGGGGGAAGGGGGGAGGAAGTTTGCACTGAACCTTTCTGCCAGGATGTTGGCAATGTATGTGGGTTCAGTGTATTTTTTGTCATTTTGCACTAACTCAGAGCATATCTGGGAGTTGCCTCCCAGTTTCCTGACATAACTAAAGGCGGCCTTTTGATTATCATTAGTGTCTTGTGCAATTTTTCTTTCGAAGCTGGCCTTAGATGAGTTTATGAGGGATCGTAGTTTCTTGCTAGTACTGATGAGACGCCTTCCCTTTTTGGGATTTTGCTCGATCATGTAGTAGCTTTCTCCTTCTGTTGTATAGCTTATTTATGGTCGGGGTCCACCAGACAGGTCTCCTGCCTTTGGAGGAGTGAGTCTTGGTTTTATTTGGGATAGCATGCTCCATGCATTCCTGTAGGTGTCCATAGAATGCTTTTGTAAAGGATTCTGTGTTTTGGGATGTATTTTCCACTGGCCCAGGGGCTTTGAAGGATTCCACCTCAGTTTTGAAAAGTGTGAAGTTTGCTTTTGAGAAGTTCTTCACCGTGGTTTCCTTGGCTGGGGGTGGGGACAGAATATGGATGTCCAGTGAGATTAGTTTATGGTCTGATCTTACCAATGAGGGGTATACCTCTGGTGTGGAACATAGAGACCCCATGTTGGTGATGACCAGATCCAATATGTTTTCCTCTCTTGTGGGAGTGGTGATCAGTTGTTCCATAGCATTTGAGTTTATAAATTCTAGGAACCGTTGGGCGAGGGTGTTTGGACTTGAGTAGTTTTCCCAATCAATGTTTGGGTAGTTGAAGTCACCCAATATAATGGTGTTTGGAGAGACCATCATATTCTCCAGTGTTCTCTGGAAAGCCGAGTGGGGTTCCTGTGTTTGGGAGGGTGGTCTGTAGCAGGTTACAAACTGAAAGGCAGTTTTGCCCACTGTTAGTTGCACATGGATGGTCTCCGATGCTTTGTGCAGTGCCACTAACCTGGAGGTGTGGGTATCTTTAATAAATATGGATACTCCCCCCTCCTTTTGTGGTTCGGTCTGAGTTTTGGGGCCAAAAAGCATGGTATGAAGTATAACCTGTTAGTGCTGGAGTGCTCTTGGGAGCCTTGAACCAGGTTTCTGTTACTGCACAGATATCGATATTCTCCATACTGAGGAGAGTCTCGAGTGCTTGCATCTTGAGGTTTAGACTTCTGTCGTTGAGCAGCATTACCCTTAGTTTTTTTTTTCTTTGTGTTGTCTATGGAGGTGGGTTTTTGTCTTTTGAGCCTTGCCTAAAACAGGCACTATGGGGGAGGCAAGAGCCTTTGCCAGTATTCGAAAACCCAGGGGCGACAGGTGCAAGCTGTCCCTAGCGAAGCAACGTGGCTTGTCGAGCATGTCATCCCAGGCTGACAGACACTGGATCCCCTTTGAATGACACAAATACTTTAGCCAATTGTTAAAATTGATCATTTTGTCTTTATACTGTGGCATCATTCTTGGTGAGGAAAAGATGCTACTCAAGGTCAGGGTCATACCGGCCTGGGCTACATGATCAGAGAGCTCCTTTATGTCTCTTTTCATGTAGTCCAGGGTGGTACGTCTCAGGTCATTCACACCAGCATGGACAATGACGAAGTCATATTTGTACTTGCTTTAGAGTGATCTGGGTGCTTGTGTTATGTGGCAGATCCTGGCACCCGACAGGCAGCTTACAGTGACCTTCTCCTTGTTCAGTCTGGTGAGTGGGACGTCAGTGTGTCTGACAATAGAGTCACCTATTCCAAGTGTATTATGTGTGTTGTTTAGCCTTAAGGGCTGTGACTGTGTGGCTCACTGACTTTGTGAGCTATGTGCTACGTGGGTACTGTTATGTGGTAGGGGTTGCTTGGATGTCTGCTTTGGAGGTCTCTGCTGCTTAGGCAGATTTTTATTTAGAGCCTCTGAGTATGTTTTTGCGCGTTTATGTGTTTGGTTTGCTGAGGCGATAGGTCTATGTGAGACTGGATTTGTGGTGTGTGTGGTTACCTTCTCCTGACTGGCTGTGCCAGTACTGGGTTGAGAGAGCTCAGCCTCCAGTTTGGCTATATAGTTGCATCTCTCACATATATTTGAGCTTGTTGGGAGGAGGAGAGGGTGGTCTGTATACATAAGGCAGTTGTAATATTGCCTCATGATTCCCAGATTCACCAGCTGGACTGGACAGTAAACCCAAAACTGATCTTTGGACATGCCTGAATAATAAAGGGAACTACTTATTGACTAATCACAAAGAACCAATAGGGAGCAAGTACTTAAAAGGAGTATAAGAGGGTGTAGTGCTTAAGTTTATTAGTGTTTACCTATGAGATTACTTATACGAGCAAGTGCAGGGCTTTAGAATAAAGATAGTGTGCTTATTTTGAGATTTAGAGCAGTTCTAAGGGAAAAAGTGAAGAGCAGACTTTGTGGAGCCGGGAATACTTTAAACCTGTTTAAGTGGCGCTGCCCGACACTGCTCTGTGCGCAAGATCGCGCAAAAAGAGAGTTACAGGGTTTTAAGAGAGAGAGATCAAGGAGTTTGGAATTGACCCAAAATGGCCAATAAAACTACAGTTTCCAGGCAGTAACCACTCCTACAGGGACAGGCAGGCTGCTCAGTGTTAACCACTGCCACTGGTGAACACAGAGACTTCCCTTTAGTCCAAGTAAGCACTGGCCTCCAAGAAACTTACAAACAGTTCAGAACAGCAACTCTGTAACTGAACTTTCTTTTAAATTATAGAAAGTGGGAAAATAGCAAGATTGTTTTTTTTTTTGTTTTTGTTTAAGGATAGCAGAGACACACAAGTAGCAAACTAGTCAGAACAGTGCAATAAATGACCCCAACACGTGTGTGCTAGGTCAGAGACAGGTAAAATGCAGTTTTAAGAAAAAACGATTTTAAATTAAGTGCAACACAAAAAATGCAATAAACAGGCTCTAGGTATGTTCTAAATACTGTTTCTAACACAGATATCAACTTTTGCAATCAAGAAAATGCTGAAAAGTAGGCAGCAATGCAGTTTTTCCAAGAAATAAATCAGAAGAAAATACTTAAAATCTCAAAAGTGGCTCCTTTCTTCTCTCAGTGTTTTCTCCTCTTGGTAGGTGCTTCAGCAAGAACTATCAAGCCTGGAAAGATGCCAAAACCACGGCTGCAGGGTTTTAAGAGAGAAAGATCAAGGAGTTTGGAACTGACCCAAAATGGCCAATAAAACTACAGTTTCTAGGCGGTAACCACTCCTACAGGGACAGGCAGGCTGCTCAGTGTTAACTACTGCCACTGGTGAACATCATTCATGTCTAAAGGTTTTGAATTTAACTTGAATCAAGCCATCATTCTCCCAGTGTTCTAAACTGATCCGGAATCTTTTCTCCCTGGTTTTTGGATCAGTTTAGAACACTTGGAGAATGATGGCTTGATTCAAGTGAAATTCAAAACCTTTAGACACGAATGATGAATTAGTGTGCAACACAACCCTGTCCTTGAGAAAAATCAGATAGGGTTGGCCTACCATGAGATCTTATAGCTCAGACTTGCCTTGCAGATGTCAGAGCAATCAGTCAAAGCCTTCTGAGTAAAGAACCTTAAATCAGCCTGAGAGGCAAGTCCAAAAGGAGGCAAGGTCAATTTTTCAAGAATAAAGATGAGATCCCAGGGAGGAGGAATTTGCTTTCCAGGGTGTCCCATGTAGCACTCCTTTCATAAACATTTTGACCACAAAAAGACAAAAGAGGTGTATCCATCATCTTTGCAAGCTGAGATGGTCACATGATGCACTTTGACAGAAGCATATGACTAACCTTCTCCAAGTAGCTCACACACACATTTCAAAACCAGGAGTGAAAACTCTTTTGGGAACTATTTTTAGCTAGGCAAGGCACCACCTAGAAAACCTCTTCCACTCGTAAATAAAGTTTTTCTAGTTGCAGGTTTTCCTGCTTTTTTTAAATACCTGCTATACATTCTCATGGACCAAATATCTAGAAGGTATTAAAACTAAAATCATCCAGGCTGTCAGCTGCAGTTTCTTTAAGTTTGGCAGTACCACTCACCACTGATGCTGTGTCAGCAGATCCAGTCTGTGAGGAAGATCGTGGTCATTGCCCTTGGATAATTTCATTAAAAGGGAGAAGCCAACTTTGCCTGGGCCAAAACGGGGTTATCACAATGATCTTTGATAATTCTTTTGAAATCTTTAGAAGTACCTTTGGAATCATTGGAAAGCATAGAAATGAATACAGGAACATTACTGACCATGAGGAATGATACAGTATCAGTTTTCCATGCATGGCTGCAAGGATGTCTTGAACAGAATTTTAGTTGTTTGTTTTGAAAGGTGAATGGATCTACATGAAATGTTTCCTACATCTGCATCAAGTCCTGGAAGACCTCTACATTCAGCGTCTTCTCTTGGTCTGTCAAGTTTCTGCTTAGTCTATCTACCACTGTGTGTTTTGCTCTGACAATGTACGAGGCCTGAAGAGCTGCAGAATGCTGTAGAGCCAGCTCTCAGGTCATCATTGTCAACAGGAAGAGAGGGTATGACCTTGTATCTCTTGCGTCTTCAGGTACCACATCACGGTAGTGTTGTCTTTGACCACTAGGAAAAGACCTGGGATCCATAAGTGAAGAACTTTTAAGGTGCAAATTACTGTCAACATCTTTATATTTGTGCATTTTGGCATGTCTTGAGGATCATGCAAAGCTTGCAATTGAACTTCAATGGAAACTGTTCTCCATCCAAAATTTGAAGAGTCCATCTAGACAGACTGGACTGGGGTATGAAGAGAGAAAGGAACTCTTGGATTCAGAGAAGTGATCCCTTGAACACTGCAGTTCCTGTTTCACAACTCCCAGTAACAGTACCTGCAAATCCAAGGGATGAAGGTGTTGGATCCAGCTACATTTTCAAGTAACACTGAATTTTACTTATGTGGTCTGGCTAGTGGTATCATGAACATCATGGATGCCATGAGACCTAGAATTTTGAGGATCTCTCTTGCTGAGGCCATGCCTAGAAGACAGAAATCCAAGAAAATTCTGTGATTAGTCAGAAATTTGTCTTCTATCCTTTTTACCAGGTCTATCAAACACCCCAGGAAAATAATTCGAGGGGGTGTGAGGAAGGACTTCTGAAGGTTCAAATTGAAACGTTGGTGTGAAAGGAGATATGTGACTTTGTCTATGTCCTCCAAGCACCTGGATACAGAATCTGCACAAATCAGCAAGTCATCTAAATAAGGGCAAATGTGGATCCCTATGGTTTTGCAACAGACAATTACAGAGGTCATACACTTTTCTAAACCCTTAAGGTGCAGTAGATGGCCCAAAGGGTAATGCAGAGAACTGGTAAAGCCAGACACAGCAAATCTCAAACTTTGTAAACTTGGGAGCAATAGGAATATGATAAGCATCCTTAAGATTTAGTCTCACCATGAAACAGTGGTCTGGAAGCAAAGTTACAACCGACGGTTAGGTGAGCACTTTGAATTTGGGAACATTTACAAATGTATTCAGAAAGGAAAAATCAAGGATGGGTCTCTAGGAGTGCTCCTTTTTTCTTTTGTTCCAAAAAGATTCTGTAGTAAAATCCTTTGCCTTTGTGTATTGCCAGCACTGGTTCTATGACCCTTGCTTCTACCATGTGATGAAGCACTAGAGGAAGCAACTGTCTGGTCTGGTAGACATTGGGGCTCTATCATCCTACTGTTTGAGAATCTGTGCAACAGAGGGCCCAAACACCAATTCAGAACTTAAAGGTGTATTCAAAATTTCATCTTTTAAATCAGTTCTAGTTACATAACCAAGCATAACATCTTAATGCAACAAAAGCAGCAGCATTTCATATGACTACTTGCACACTGAGGCACACCTCTTAAAGCATGTTTCAAAACCTGCATCAAACTTGAAACAATTTCATTCATGTACGACCTTTGCTCCACAGGTAAGAATGCAGCAAAATCATCCAAACTGTATGCACATTGTAAAATAAATTATCACACATAGCCTTGATAAATTAAACATTCAAAAGGCTAGATTAAGTAGAAAGAAGGTCCTTTTGCCCTGAAGATCTAACCTCTACTTTCCCTCTTTTTAGGGAAGGATGAGGGGTGTGGTGAGTGAGAGGGTTGGATTAGATGAAACAAAGCACTTTTTGTTTGAGCAGGCAGCTTGGGTGATCACAGATGAGTCAGCAATCAAACGAGACAAAGAGACCCATTATATCCGAGGAGACCCTACATCTTCTCTGAACTTTTTTAGGGACTGCTGTAATAGAAACTGGTGTCCTGCAGGCAGCTCTATAAACAACTTCCAAAGCTGATAAGAGAGGGGGGATAAGTTTATACATCTTGCTTGGCTCTGGGGTAGTTCCTGACTTCTCTCAAGCAAAAACATTACTAAATTTAGCAATCATCTGAGGAAAAGTGAATAACTGTTGGGACTTAGGCTCGGATTCACTTTCGGAAGAAACAGAATGACTGGACACTATCAACTAGGAAATCACCACTGCTCTCAACAAACTCCCTAGTCTCTGAAATAACAGAAAGGCCTCTATAGTCAAACCAGCATTAAAAACTAGAATTAGATGCCTGCAGAACACACTCAGCCAAGGAAAGCACGTCAGCCTTATAAACAACTATAATCTGATTAGCAGCTGTATGATGTTTTTTTTCCCTTATGAACTTCACTACTAGATCATACATCTGGGGGACAGAATATTATGTCAGGCACAAAGTCTTTTACCTAGACTCCTTCAGAACCTAAAGGGTTTGGTTCTCCCATACCTGCACTAGGTACTGAGCAGCCCTACAGGATGCGTCTAAAGCCTTATTCCCTATGGGGCAAAAAGTTGTCTGTACGCTCAGCAGTGACCCCAACAGAATCGCTAACCATACGCTGTGGCATTTTTTTTCTTTTTTTGGGTAACCAGATTTGAAGGGGGGGGGTCATTAGACTTAGGATTCCCCAAGTCAGAGGAGAGAACACCAGCCAGAACAGTAAACCGATGGTACTGCATAACAGCAAAAAGCAATTTCTCAAACAACTAAATTCTACCAAACTGTCCAATTATCACAAAAAAAACCAGTCTGAAATGTGTTCAGAATTATTTTAAAACTAACAAAAGTTACACAATTTCCAGTGCAAAACATCCAAATACCAAAGCAACCAATGTACCAAACCTGTATTAAAAATTAGTTCCACACACAAATCATGCTAAACTGTCAAAATAATGTTTTTCAGCAATTTAAACTATTTTCTTTTCCATTTGTTTTTTTATTTTAAACAAGAAACATCTTTATTAAATAATCATGTTTGACACAGGCAATCTTACACTGATATAAATGAAAATAAACCATATGGATACGATCTCAGTTGCAAACATTATACATTACAAGTCACAGACAACTGTAGCTGGAAGCATTATACATACTTATAATATATCCAGTTATTGTCAGTAAACCATTACACAGCTCATTCAATTCCTGCATTCTTTTAAACCAAAGATCCTAAATCTTCTACACTTTGTTGCATATTTGGGAGACATACATATATCCCACAATTGTTTCCTTGTGAATCCAACTTCTCTTCCCCATCCTTTCCAACCTCCTCAGATTGATTCTTATAGTTATCATGCAATATTTTATAAGCTGTCCCATCACAAAATAATTCTACATTTGAATTGCCAAATACCACATCTAATTACTACTGCCCTTTACTGTTGATCATTTTTTTGTGTAATGCACACCTTTGATACTGCAGCTAAACACTCAATTTATAATGTTAACTTGACTTGTACATTGCAATAACAAGAATTAATATTCTACTCTTGTACTATACTTTTGTGACTTATCTCTGCATATTTATCTTATACATATCTTACATTTGCAACTTACACTTGTACTTAATTAGGCCAAGACTTGAGCTCTGATGGACCTTTGCATATTGTACTCCTGTTTTGTATTTGTCATCTCTGCTTTTATATGTACTCAATCATCAATTTTGTAAATGTCTATTTCTCTGTGGTACTGTGGAGCTTTTCTCCCCGGGCCTCCACTGAAAATGGGTTGATGACCCAGTGGACTTTACCGGTCAACAAATGTCAATAAATAAATACATTTATGCACTCTACAAGTAATACATTTTTAATGGCAATTTCTGTTCTAGATTCTACTAAAAACTCTACCAGTGCTGGTCTTTTGTTTAGAACACCCCCCCCATTTCTTTCTTTTGGCTACACTCTGATATCAATCCTTCATAAGGAAGGCAATTCTCTAACCAGAGTCCAAATAAGTTCTTAATTTCTCCCATTCTGTTGCCTCTCCTCTCTCTAGTTATTTGCTCACAATACCTTGGTTACTTTGCCAATTTTCTTCAATAAATTCCAGCCCCTTTTACCTACTGTCTGTATCCCTAATTGCAGTCATCCCTATTAGCAGAATCTCCTTTCTCTATTCCCATGTTGGCTTAGTTCTTAGAATACTTTCTGCTACTTTATGGATATAATATTCTGTATAATTATCATTCTCTTCAAAGGTCTGCATCCAAAATCCCAGTCTCATTTTTCTTGAGCTGCTCCTCATTTCATCATCTCTTTCCACTTTAAATTATAGCTTTCTGCTTGTGCTACATACACAGCAGACTTAACTGGGTTGCTGAAATATCTCTTCAAATCAGGTAATCCCAATCTGCCCTTTTCTATTGGAAGTATAAGCTTATCCCACTTGACTCTTGCAGTTCTTCCCCTCCCAGATAAAATCTTTCAGCTCTTTATTGTTATCCACAATTTCTCATACTGGAGGCAAAGGAGACGAACAGCTCAGTTTTTCTAAAAACCTTTGTTCTATGAGGATAGAAACAAAACTGTCTATGTACATCTAAGAGATGAATCATGTATTCACCTTTGTTAGAAATATTAAAGGAACACAGGTAAGTTGATGACTTGGATAGATGCTCACTTCTGAGGCTGCTTTGGCCAGAAAGGCTGGATTAGTATGTAAAGTGACCATCTTTGTGGAAAATTAAGTAAGGTGATTTTGAGTTGAGTGCTTGAAGTTGACACTAACCTTGCTAAAGTAATGGTCACTATAAAAAACATTTTCTGGGAGAGAAACTTGAGATCAGACTTGACAAAGGCTTAAAAAGGAGTCTGAGTCAAACCTTGCAGTAACAGAGGGAGTAGGGTCTTTAACTGAAGATCTAAGCAAACAAGTACCTTTAAGGAATGCTTTGCACAGTTTAAGAGATGCTTGGGGGGGGAGGGAGTATTGCCGATATGATAATTCAAAATGGCTGCTAACTGAACTTTGATAGTAGAAAAACTAGCCCATTCTTGAAAAACTGAAGCAAGAAAATCTAGGACAGTAGGAATAGGAGCAGTAAAAAGATCAAAGTATCTCTGAAGGGGCCAATAAGAAAATCTTTTCCATTTACTCTTGCAAATTTTGCTAGTGAAGTTTTGTTGGGATGACAGTAGTACCTGATGGACCGGGAAGGAATGTCTGGGTTGTCTATTAATGGAATTAGAGATACCATGTAGACTACTTCAGGCCTGCAATGTCCAGATGTATCATATCTGAGAGGGATGAGAAATTAGAACTGGACTGTGGTCCAGAATCCAGAGTCCAGATGGATGTAGAAGATGAGACCATGCTTGACAAGGCTAAATGGGGCAATGATGACAACCTTCTTCTTAAACAAAAGTGGTTTCTGAAGAAATTTAGGGATTAGAGGTAAGGGGGGTAAGCATAATGGAGACCAGGGGGACAAATGTGGACTACAGCATCTCTCAGCAACTCCCCCAAGGGATCAGGGCAAAGAACCTGCTGCACTTGTTGAGGTGAATAGATCACAGCAAGGTTGACACCATCAATGGAAGATCTCTCCACCACTCATGAGGCATCAGAATGGACCTACTGAGTCTGCCCGCATGTTGGATTTCCCCAGTAAGTGCATTGCCTTAAGAAAGCATTTGGAAGAGATTGTCCACTGCCCCACACTCATTGCCTCTTGAACAAGGGGACAGGAATATGATCCCCCCTGTTTGTTGAGGTAACACACTACCAACATGCTGTCTATTTGGATAGCAATTGTCCCTGAAGGAAGACAGTCCCAAAAGGCCTGCAAAGCTAGGAGGACCTCCCTCATCTCCAGGACATTAATATGTAGATTGGTTTCTTCTGAGGACCACATGCCTTGGACAATCCATTCCAAGAAATGCCCACCACCCCAACTGGGAGGCATCAGTGGTCACTGTGGTTACCAGGGGTACATAAAACAAGCTCAAAAAGTCCACCATGACTGAAGTTTCCAGTTTAATAAAAAGATAAGCACTTTCCCGTAGATAAACTACGATTCATCAGATCCTTAAAACAAGTAACACTTCACAGACATAGATATAGTAAAATCCAAGCATTCAGTTTATACAATTAATCACTTAACAAATTAAATAGCAATTTAAAATCGTTCAAACATTATTTCTCAAAAAGCAACGAGCATCAAGTTCTGGTTTAACACATACATTATTATTCAGTCCTGGATAGATATGGGCTTGCATTTTTAAAATCCACCCAAGCTCAACCCATTCTAAATAATTATCCCCACCTCTTTTATTCAACATGACTAGCTGTAAAACTCAAACTAAAGCTATGTGTGGTAAACTCCATAATATGTTTGGCTATAGCATTTAATGTATTTTTGTTCCTATCATATAAATGTTGATATACCCTATCCTTAAGGCGTTTCAACATCTTACCCACATAGAAACAGTCACAGTCATTGCAATTAGCTAGATATACTAAATTAGTCCTGTTACAGGATGCATAAAATCTAGGTTCAAACTCAAAATTCAAATTAGGGTGATTATAACATTGAATCTTGCATACATCACATATTCTACATTTCAGGCAAGGAAACGTACCCAGTTTATGTCCCTGAGTTAGCTCCTGTTGTTTTTCTTTACATAACAGGTGCTTCAAATTCTGATTATTCCTGTTGGTGAACTAGGTGCATCACACCTATGAGCTTAGCTGTATCTTTATCTGCTACCAGAAATTCCAATTCTTTTTAATTATGCTGCACACCTTATTATTAACATTGGCATATTTCGTAACAAAACAAACTCTACCTTTCCTATACTATTTAATCCTCTAGACGGCATGCCCTCTCCAGAGATAAAATCTCCTGTATCATCATAAACTTCATTTTTTATTTTACAAAAGTTGGATACCTTATAGCCCCTGTCCAAAAATAGCTGTTCCAGGTTGTCCACTTCATTCTCCATATCAGTTTTATCCACAAAAATTCTCTTTACCCTATTTAGTTGACCTCTTATAATATTAGGGAACTCATGCCTGGGGTGCATACTATTATAATCTAATAGACTATTTCGCCTACATGATTTACGAAATAAGCCAGTAGTAATATCCCCTGCTACATTTTTATATATTGATACATCCAAAAAGTCTACCAACTCAAAAGAGTGTCACAGTAAACCTTAGAAAGTGTGTAGTTGACGCCAAATATGCTATAAACTCACATAAAAGGGAAAGTTCCCCATCCCAAAGCTAAAAAATGTCATCCACAAAGCATCTATTAACTTTATATGTGAAGTAAAATCATTCCTAAACAAATATTACATTTCCCAATAGTAGACAACTAAATTAGCATACAAATTTGCACACAGGGTGCCCACTGCGACACCCCATTGCGGTAAATAGATCGTACTGTCATACATAAACACATTGTTGAACAAAATCAAGTCCAACAAAGTGCATATCAAGATCACTTCATCATTACACGTCCTTATCATTCAAAACCTCCATTATAGCCTCTATACTATAGGTATTAGGAATAGAGGTAAACACACTTTGCACATCTAAAATGACCATTAAGCAATCTATTGGGTCAAATTTCTCTCCATATTCATTCAAGTCATTCAAAAATGTGTAGTGTCTTTTAGTATGGTGGGTATTCTCCTAACCAATGGGCCTAACTTACTTTCTACATAAATAGAAACAGGGTCTGTTGCCCAGCCACCACCATCAACAATCTGTCTCAAAGGGGGTTGTTGCAAGGACTTATAAACTTTAGGTAAGCCCTTGATATAAGGGATTATAGGATGTTCCACGCTAAAAAAAGAATAAAGTCTCTCATCAAGTTGTCTACACATGAGCAAATCATACAAAGTATCCTTAATGTTTCTAATAATAACTTCATACTGTGGTCGATATAAAAGCTTATAAGTGCTAACTTCACTTAGCATTTTACACATGGCCTGGTCATAGTCCTGTAAATTCATAAGGACTATCGCCCCTCCCTTATCTGCAGGTCTAATAGTTAACCTTGCATTATTCTGTAAAGAGTACAGATCTTGTTTTTCACTTCAACTCAAGTTATAAAAAGCACCCCTTCGTTTATTATAAAAGCTCTCAAACATCCCTCTCACAAGCTCTAATAAACGCGTCAATATGAGCTGGTAAAGCAGGAGTAAAAGGATCAAATCTCTGACAGGCCCAATTAGAAAGCCTTTTCCATTTACTCTTCAAATTTTGCTAGTGAAGTTTTTTTTTGGGATGACAGTAGTGCCTGATGAACCAGGGAGGAAAGCTTGGGCTGTCTAACCATTAATGGAATTAGAGAAACCATGCAGACTACTTCAGGCCTGCAATGTCCAGATGTATCATCTCAGAGGGATGAGAAATTAGAACTGGATAGTGGTCCGGAATCCAGAGTCCAGATGGCTGTAGAAAATGAGACCATGCTTGACAAGGCCAAATGGGGCAATGAGGATAACCTTGCTCTTCAACAAAAGTGGTTTCTTAAGAAATTTAGGGATTAGAGGTAAGGGGGGCGTAAGCATAAAGGAGACCAGAAGGACAAATGTGGACTACAGCATCTCTCAGGGACTCCCCCGAGGGATCAGGGCAAAGAACCTGCTGCACTTGTTAAGGGGAGAGGTGAATAGATCACGGCAAGGTTTACCCCATCAATGGAAGATCTCTCCATCATTCATGAGGCATCAGAATGGACCTACCGAGTTTGACTGCTAACATGTTGGATTTCCTAAGTATGTGCATTGCCTTAAGAAGGCATTTGGAAGAGATTGCCCACTGTCACACTCATTGCCTCTTGAGCAAGGGGACAGGATCATGTCCCCCCACCCCCATTTGTTGAGGTAACACACTACCAACATGCTATTTGGATAGCAATTGTCCCTGGAGGAAGACAGTCCCAAAAGGCCTGCAAAGCTAGGAGGACCTCCCTCATCTCCAAGACATTAATATGTAGATTGGTTTCTTCTGCGGACCACATGCCTTGGACAATCCATTCCAAGAAATGCTCACCACCTCAACTGGGAGCCATCAGTGATCACTGTGGCTACCAGGGGTGGAAACACAAATGGACTTCCCTGCCAAACATCATTGAACTGTACCCACCAATGCAGGGAATCCTTGCAAACCCAAAAAAGCTTTATCAAATAGGATAGAGGCTGTAGAAGAATTGACTACTGAACAGCTAGAGTCCATTGAAGAACATGCATGTGGAATCGAGCCATCAGGACCACGGTAATAGGGGCTGCCTGAAGAACAAGTTTTGCTGGGGGATAAGAGTGAGAGAGAGTCTCACCTGCAGTCTTATGGACTGTACTCTGTTTGATGGAAGAAAGGCCAATTGACTGGTGGTCTCCAAGACTTGAAGGGGTTATGGACAGGAATTGGCATAACTGGCAGATTCCGGAAGACTGGCATAACTGGAGTAAGCAGTTCCTTGCCTCATCGAAGACATGCCTAGTTGGGGTGGTAAAGAGCCAGTCATCTAGGTAATGACACATTCTGAATGCACACAGTCTGAGGTGAGCTACCACTGCCATGCATTTGAACACCCTGAGGGATGTGGTGAGACCAAAGGTTAGGACTCTGAACTGATGATGTCTGGCCCCCAGCCAAATGCACAGGAATCTCCATGAATGTCTTTCCATTTTGATCTGATAGCACATGTCCTGGAGATCGACAAAGCACATCCAATTGTCCTTCTGTAGAGAAAGTAGAATGGACTCAACCGTGACCATTTTGAACTTAGAGCCCTTTACAAACTGATTTAGATTGCTGAGGTCCAGAATGGGTCTCGGGTCCCCTTTTTTCTTTGGCACTAGAAAGATCCTAGAGTAAATTCTGAATCCTCTGGTCTGGTGGAACCTTTTGGATGACTTTGTCCAGCAGCTTTTGAATTTCTAAGGCTGCCAAATCCCACTGAGTGGGTGGAACATCAAGGAGCCTTTTCCATTTGTTTGGTAGAATTTGCAAAAAAGGAATGAAATAGCCTCTGGATATAATTTTTTGCACCCAAGTGGCTTTCTGTGATTGATACCCAGTCTTCTTGGTGCAGTGATAAGTGGCTCCTGACTGCTTCTAGAGAAGAACAGTCAGGCAACCCCTTCAAGAGCACTTGAATGGTTTATGTGAGAAGGTACCTCGAAATCCTTGGTTCTGCAGGCCTCCTCTGCCATGAGGGCAGCGTCTTCCATTGGAACTCCAACCACCTGCCTCTGGGACCAGTCTCCCCTCAAGTCCTGGAAAGGACCTTGTGACTTTCACAACCACATCTTTTTACCTCCAAGCTGATTCCTGGAAAAGGATCTCTGCTGGGTAGAAAAACACATTCCCATGGCAGACAAGGTCTTTTCATCTTCCACACTATGGAAGAGCACTTCTTTGTACTGTACGGCCAAACAAGGAAGATCCATCAAAGGGAGCACTGATGAAAGACGACTTAAAGGGCTCCATGAAGTCGCATAAGTACATACAGGCATATCTCTCAATGGCTATGCCTTCACCTACTGTCCATGAGGAACCTTCCACTGTATGACATTAACCTCATGGATGTACTGGAAATAGACTGAAGGGTGGCCAGCTGTGAAGATAGCCATTTATGCTCCTCTTCCCACATGGACCTAGGAAGAGATTCTTTAATCAAGTCTCTCTACAATATGCTGAAATGTGCAGCATAATTAAGTAACCATAAAGCAAAGGTCACTTAGACAAACTCACTTTCCCCATCTGTCCGTAGCCCTGTTCTATTTCTTTCTTGGTGGCCGCCACCACAACCACGGCATCCAGAGAGACTCACTTACTCCAAAGAGGTCTGTCTTTGGCTGGAGCAAGAAATTTATCAGGGCAATAAGTGATGGATTCTATGATATCCGGTTCCTTCCATGCCCATCGAGAAACAAGATCTGTAAGGTCATCTACCGGGGGAGTAACCCATGAAGTAGATGGGCCAGACCCCAAGACATCCAGAACACTGACTCCTCCTGAGAAGGGGGATCAGAAAACCATCTATCTTTCTGGCTAAGGATCTCTGGAATGCCTCCAAAGGAGAAGTCTAATGGTGGAGACACTGGGGACCCCTCCACTTCATAGAAGTCAATGTCTTTGGTTAAAGATTCCTGAGGGGAATATATGTGCCTCCTTTTGCATGATCTTTTCAGTGGGATGATCTGGAGAGATATCAGAAGAGGGGGGAAGTTCCTGCAGAGGAATTGCCTGGAAGCTTGAAAAGGCCAGCTGTCCTGTGGGATAGAGTAATGAGGCTCAAAACTCAGATGTGAAGGTGGTAGATTGGCAGGATCCAAAGAGATAAAAATAGACTTGACTCTCAGGTGAGAGCCCTCTCCACTGCCTCAAAGGTAGAAAGACATGGGAAAATCTGTTGCTGGCCTCACCGGAGCCAAAGCTCTAGTGTTGCCAAGCCCTGACCCTGCCCAGGCTCATGCCACGAGGGAGGAGTCAGACCCAAGCTATCCAGTGCTGAGGGGAAGTGACTGCTTTGTAAACAGAGTTTAAACCATCCCTCAGGATCCAGCACCAAAGCTATGGCTCTGAAATTTGTCCTGCTCTAGTAGGATTGGAGCCGAATGAGTCAGGGATGCACAGTTCAGTCGAAGATCCAGTAGTCTTCAGATCCAATACAGTGACCCTTGGAATTCTAGAAAGTGAGGGCTCCAAAAATCACTGGACAGACTGGAAAAGGAGAGACGATTGGGTGTGATACAGGTTGGAGGCTCACGGATCCCTTGGGAGACAGAGACAGTAATACCGTCATCTGAACTGGAGCCCTGAGGAACTTCATCATCCTATCCATACCTGCCTCAGAAAGACTTCGGGAGGAGCTAATACAGGATGATATGGAAGGGTGATGTGACATTCTCTTCAGAGTTTCTTACAAAAAGGATGATCAGAGCCATTGGGAAATAGCTTCTGGTGAAAAGTGAGGGCTCCAACACTGAGGAGGTTTGAGTGTCCCCAATGTCTGATCCAATCTATTAGGTAGCTTAGCTGATGTCTCCAAGACTGGAGCAGGTTTCGGAGATTGGGCAGCAGAGCAGCTTCTGTGCTCCCTGGACTCCAAAGAGGATATTTGTTTCTTAGTACGGGTTACAGCCACTGACACAGAAGCTTTAATGGAAGCAGCAGATGCAGGCAGCAGCTTTTTAACACTAGTTTGCTGCAATGATCACTTAAGGACTGAGAATTGAAACCTCCACAAATCTATCAGGAGGTTTCAAAGTGGGCTGCTCCCAAACAATATACTCACTCCCTGTTGATATCAGGATTGGGATATGCCCAGAGGAAGTGCACTTTTTAAAACCTATGGGCTTTTCAGCCATATTAATAAGAGGATAGAAAAATTAGTAAGAAAGAATATATTTTTTTCAAAAATAGAATTATGAGGAAAAAAATACCAGCAATGGTATATAAGAAATACCCTATGTACAGGTGGGAAAATTTTTCAGAAGGAAAGGAAAGAATAAAGATTTACCAACAATCATGACAGTACCAAAAAAAAAAAAAAAAAAGGGGGTAGAAAAGGTCTGAAAACCTTACACATGGGAAACACTAATAGAAATTTGAGGAAGGGTGAAATACAGAGAATAAATATAAAAGAAGTATAAAATGTTTCTACTTTAACTCACAAATACAGTCGAAGCAACATCCCAAAATCTTGAAAGAGTGAGATCCATGTCTGAAGCTTAGAAGCAGCAAACAAGATCTCGGGTATTACTGAGCTCTGAGGCATTATGGGTAAAGGCAGGAGCTCAAGTGTCGGATCCGAGAGTCTATATAAATGTGGCTGAGCTAGATCTGAGGATGGATCCAAGACCCATACATTGAGAAATGAATGAAAATGTCAACATCAGATCATTAGTTTATTAGGATGTGTGTTGTGGATAACAGTCATCATTATTCTTCATCATTTGTATTTTTTGCTCTATGCCTCAATTAATGTATTTGTTACTACTCAAGTTTATTATGCAATTAAATTTGTTTAGGGTAAAATAAGCACTGAGCTAATTAATTATGTACCCAGCTAACTACTGTGCATTTCTATAATTTGTGCTCTTATGTATATTCCTGCATATTTACTGCCACTAGGCCTGGGTTATGACTGAGACACACTAGTGTTTAAGAAGAGTTACTTTATCCAGTTAACATAAGAAATAAATAAAAGAAAATAAAGTAAGATAAATTAAAAAAAAGGTCTGCAAAATCTTTGAGGTCAATGTTGCCTTAATGAGCCAGTCATCCAAGTTTAGTGAAAATGTGTACTCCTTTCTGTTCGATGTGTGCAAACACTGGAACTAGGTATTTGCTAAATAACCTGGGTAGAACTGAAAGGTCAAATGGCAGGGAAGAGAGCTAACAGCAAGAAACCTCCATCTTGAGCTAAAAATGTGAATACAGAGGAGCAGACGGCTAACTTTACCCAAAATATAAAAATAATGAGAAGACAACCTTTAATATGACAGTGCCATCTTGAGCATATTTACTGTAACACGTTTATTTGATCTTTCAAGACCCAAGATATGTCTAATATGATTCTGCTTTTATGAAGGAAGGAATAAACCTGAATAGCACCCAATGTCCACTCTGCCAAGGAACTATGAACTTCCCTGCCGCCCAACTGTTTCAGTTTTGGCATAGTTTTTAATGTCTGAGTTGAAGGAATGCCTTAAATGGGGAAACTCAGGAAATTTTGTTATGATACCTCTTCTGTTACCCTCTTGTCCAAGATCAAAAGGAAAAAAAAACAGGAATTCTATAGGCAGGGAAGCAAGAAAGGAGGACTATGTACATAAGGCACATAAGGCAGCTGTTTAATCTCAGCCTTACCACATGATACGTGCCCAAGGAGTGGCGTACGGCAACTGTGGTCCCACTCCACAAAGGCGGTGCCTCTACGGACCCTGGTAATTACCGCCCCATAAGCTTAACAAGTCTAGTCTGAAAATCTATGGAGAGGATCATAATGGAGCTCATAAACGATATAGGGGACTTGCAGACATTGGACCCGACCCAGTTTGGCTTCGTCAAGGGAAGATCATGCCTTTTGAACTTGGTCGACTTCTTCGAAACAGTCACCAAGGCCATTGATGAGGGAAAGGCATTCCATACAGCCTACCTTGACCTTGCAAAGGCTTTCGACACAATACCCACTCGGGTATTGTAGAAAAACTTACCAGCTTAAATGCAAACCCATATGTCACAAGATGGGTTGCAAACTGGCTTAAGGACAGAACCCACAGGGTTAGAGTTGCTGGCGCTATGTCAGACTCCAAGCCGGTCACAAGTGGTGTCCCACAGGGCTCGGTCCTTGGCCCCCTATTGTTCGGCATCTACTTCTCAGATGTACAGGCCAACATGGGAGGACTTTGGCTGACAAAGTTTGCAGACGACTGCAAACTGGGCACCATAGTGGAAAGTGCATCGGACACGGATATCCTTCAGAAGGGACTCACGGAAACAGATAGCTGGTGCCAGAGCCATGGCCTGAAGTTAAATGCCAAAAATGTATAGTCATACCCTTCGGGAAAAACAAGGTAACCCCAAGCTACCATATAGGTGGCAATCCACTAAGCACAGAAGAGGTTATCAGGGACCTGGGGACCCAGGTTGACAGTGGCCTTTCTTTTGACACTCGCGTTGCTAAAGTGGTTAGAAAGACCTTCTACAATGCCCACCTGATCATGAAGGGATTCACATCCAGATCTAGTGAGGTCATTGTTCCCCTGTACTCTTCACTTATCAGACCAATGATCGAGTACAATGCCCCATTCGGGATGTATCTCACCAGACATCTGCAGCAATTGGAGAGACCCCAAAAGTTACTCACCAAAAGGATAAAGGGACTCCAAAATCTGTCATATGCTGCCAGATTGAAGAAACTCCAGCTCTATTCAGTCGCATACCGTCTGCTCAGATGTGACATGTGCCTGACATACAAGGCCATGTCCAACCCGAATTAATGGACATGCTCCACCTCAAAAAATCCAAATCCACCAAAACCACTAGAGCAAGCGACTTAAACCTTAGCACGGACATAAATAGGACGTGCTGGAGGGATAGATTTATCACTCAGACTCCCTATGCTGTGGAATAAAATCCCGGTCCATGTGAGGCAGAGCACCTCGCTGGCTCTGTTCAAGAGAAATCTTGACCTGTGGATGGGAGATCGTAGGTTTACCCCAGGAATCATCTCTGTGTCACTGCTGGACAGAGGCACAACAAACTAATGGGCACAGTATTTTTTCATATAAGGGGTGGCGTAAGCCACAAAAATTTGGGCTAGGCTTATAAATGCCTTAGGGCAGATAGCCTAGTATAAACCTATGAACCTATGTAGCACGCAATCAGGGAACACTTGGCCAATGTTGCTGAAGGAAAACCTGTCAAAACATTTGTGCCTTACTGAGGCTTTTTTTTTGCTCTGCAGGACTGCTAGTTGCACTGCTTACATTAGATTTTTTTCCTGTAAACCTAAAAACCTTTGAAGGGGAAAATGTATTTAATATCTGGAAATAGGAAAGTGGAACTGTTTCACAAAGTGCACAACCTTTTAAATATGCCCTGTGAAGATGTCTATAAAAGATATTACTATCATATAAGGTGAAATAACTACAGAGTCAAGCATGCTTCTGGAGTACCCGCCCTAGAACAAGTACCCACTGTGCAGTAACTATAGTTAAGTGACAGCTACACCATAAAAACAACATCGTACCAGACTATTTTCCTCCCAAATAAATTGTATTTACATCGCCATATTTTAAATAAAGTACAACCTCATGGTGTCATTCCTATCCTAGGCAGCTTTCTCTGTGCATGCCACTTTGGGTGTGAATAAATTCTCACAATAGTTTCCTAGGCATGTCACCCTGGCCTTGCATATTCTTGCTAGTCACATTTAAGACTTTTGTCCATGGAAAAACTCACATTCAACATGGCATTTGCAATTGAATTTATTGGAATTCACATATGCTTTACTACTTACTGTTACTTTAAGTTGCTGTATTTACCTCCCCAAGACCATAATGTTACTCAATGTTTGGAAATTTGACATCTCTTGTTCTGTAATTTCAGGGTGAATTAACCTGGTAGGAATGACAGAAGCAAGCTGACTTTTTATTCATTTTCGGTCTCTCAACAGATGTCAGGGGTCTTTACTCATTTACTGGCTCTACCAAACCTCTCTAGCCCATTCTCCAAGTTTCCTCATGTTATGTTTGGAGCCAGTAAGGAAATCAAGGCAGCATCATACTTCTGCAAAGGAGGATTTTTTTTTTTATTTACGCACTAACATTCCCACTCCCTTATGCATGTCTCATAGAAGGACCTGCATATTATCCAGCATCCATGGTTACTCAGTTACCACTCCCCAATACAACCTTGGCCTCCACCAGATATCAACTTTGAGGCATACCCAATTGTGTGCCTTTCCTACTCCCACAAGAATGGGCATGCTAACCCTCTTTGCCTGTGTTATCAAAAAACAGATCCTCTAACTGAACTCTGGTTATCTGGGTCTTCATCAGGGCTCTCTTTATATGCGACTGGAGTTAACCAACATCAAACCAACTTGAGGAGCCAAGTGAAGACAGCATTTTCAAAAAATTTAATCTAAGCACTACTATGGACTAGTAGAAGAAAATCTTTATTGAAGCATGTTTACAAAATGATAGAGAACCAAACCAGACTAAGTCATTACAAGAAAACTGAAGACACTTTAACCAGACATTTTCAATGTCAGTAGTGATTAAATGATTGTGAATTCTGCCATTCTAAGCACATGCAAACAAGATCTGGCAGACAACAGCAGGGTGAGATATAGACCAAGGACTCAAACTGCATTATGGGGAAAAAGGAAGCCCCAAATGAAAAACAAAATCACATCAGTATATCTACTCCATCAGGACATTTTGGGTTAGAACAAATACTAGTAATGACTTCTGGAAAGCCAGAATCATTTGAATAACGTACAACAGGATAACTTTTTTTCAGTTTCTGGTCACAGTGGCCCTTTAAAGTTCTTCCTTCCCTTTTTCCTGCAATTAGGGTTATGACTGCAAATCTTATTCATTCTTAACAGAGACATCAGAAATACCAAAAAAAAACTTATGAATTTACCTGTGTGCTTCCAAGTACTGCATCATACTGATGGCATATTAAGTGTACGGTGGCAAATGCATAGAATTTCATCCATAACTAAAGACGCTCACTGACAGGAGAGAGTGGTTTAGAGCAGGGGCTGCTCGGTCTTTAAATTCTGCAAATTTTTTCCTATGAGGAGGCTTTCTTCTATCACTTACAATGCTTCTTCATGAAGCGGGGAGCCCCAAATGGGACATTCTCAAATGAGACGCATAAGATTAGAATCATCCTAATTAGTAATGAAGTCACATGGAGAATGGATTTGATCCTTGTATGCAATTATTTACCTCTTGCAACTCTTAAATGTGGGTTGCCTCTACTTTTCCCTCCTCACCTACAAAGTAGAAGCTCTATGATTTGTTGCCAGAGACTAAATGGATTTTAATAGTACCCTTATCTTTTCCTCAGGGGATCTTCCGGGTACTTGGGTGTCGCATGTTAAATCCTCAGTTATCCAAGTTTCACACACCAAGTCAGGTAGTTTCTTTCAGTTAAAGAATGCTATACTTGTCTTTAGACATCCAGCTCTCAAATGCCTTTAAATCATCAGCACACAAATCTACTGTTAAGAGAAAATGCAACCTAAAGAGTGAGCTCCATCCAAGTTTCTATCATGGACAACTTACAAATGATACCTTGCTGGAAAATATTCCTCTCCATAACATGTACAATACTTCAAATACCAAGCCCTCTATCATCTTCATAGCAGAAGAATTTGAGGAGGATAAGCCAGTCAAATCAGAAGCTTCTTTTCAACTAATGTGGGTTGATCTGATAACAGAAGCACTTGTAGCAGAAAGCTCCAGAGACGAGGAGGCAGAGAGAACCACAGTTTCCCTGGTCACAAGAGGCAAAGGCCTATGAGGGATAACTAGCAGGGCCCCAAATCCTCAGGCACCTGACCCTGATGGTGCTAACTGCAGCCACTGAGGACATCAGTTTAACTTTCTCTAGTTTTTATCTTCTAATTATTTCTTTCTAGAAGAATCTACACAGCTTTCATTTTCAGTAGATCATGTCATGGAAGGTCTACACTTCTGACAGGACTTCACTAGAGCATTATTGGGAGGTTTTCCTTTGCTATTGTTAGTAGCTATCAGTTCAAGTCCCTAAGAGTCCTAGTTCAATGTCTTTTCCTTAAAAGTATTACCTTGCAAACAGATTAATAGATTATTACTAGGCTAATGACCCAGGGGGCCTTTCTAAACCCAGCCAAGTTTTCCTGAAAGAATGATGATGTCTGCATCCAAACAGGACATTGAGGGCCAGACATTTAAAAGCTACATCTCTCCATAAGGGAACTAGGTGCCAATCCCGGTGTACATTTCCTATTCCCCATCCACTTGTCTAGGTTGTGCTTAAACTGGGTAATAGATAAACTCCACTTCACATTGATGGGAAGCCTGTTCCATATGAGGGGCAGTCTTTGGGACACGTCTGTCTCTCCAGCATATTCTGTTAAAGTCACAGACAAAATTCAGGCCCCTCAGACCTTGTATTTCTAGTATTATTTGACTTATGAACATGTAGGAGATTCATAAGTGTAGGGTTTGTGAATGCCTTATAAAGCCAAGCATAGAGCACCCTTCAGCCATCTATAGGAGACTGAGTAGAGGGAAAGGGCTTTAACGCTCTTCATAAGGCAAGTTTGTTATGCCTTGTATTCTTTTTGTAAGGAAACTGAGATATCGCTCAAGTTGCTGCACATGCCTGCTCAGGTACATACCCAAAGGGAGCATTGTACTTTATGACTGGTCTGATAAGGGTGGAGTATAGTGGGATGACTACCTCTTTGGACCTAGATGCTATGCCCTTATTTAAAAGTTGAGCCACATAAAAGGACTTCCTTACCACTGTGGCCACATGGTGGTCGAAGGTAAGGCTACATTCTAAGTGGGTACCCAGATCCCTGACCACTGGCTAGACTCTTATGACTGTATTACCAACATGGTAATTAACCGGGATGGTTGATTTCCCAAAGGGTACAATTATGCATTCCTTAGCACTGAGTTTAAGACCATGGGTTTTGGCACCGTTTTTTAGTCAGATATAGAGCTTCTTGAGGAATGCTAGTGCCTGTAGGAGAGTTGATAACCCCCCACCCTGCAATCATCTGCAAACTTAGTCAGCCATAACCATTCAGCATTTGCTTCCATTTCAGAGAAACAGATGCCAAAAAGGAGCGGACCCAGTACAGAGCCTGGGGACTCCGCTAGTGACTAGCCTCTCGGTGGAGGTGCCCTAACCTATTTTGACCTCCTGGGTCACATCTACGAGCCAGCTGGCTATCCAGCAAGTGATGAAAAATGTTATAACTAAATTAGTGAGCTGGTCTATAATGCCTGTGTAGGGTATTGTATCTCAAAGCCTTACGTCAAGATAAGCTGTGTTACCAGTCTTACCTAAATCCAATGCTTTAGTGACCCTCTCAAAAAAGTCCACCAGCTTTAATAGGCATGACCTTCCTTTAACAAAGCTGAACTTCCATGGGTCCAGCATTTGCAGGTTACCTGTGTCTTTATCATGTCCATAATGATTCTTTCCATGGTCATACATATAAAGCTGGTAAGACTTATGGGCCTGTAGTTACCCAGGATCAGTGGATGGAACTCCTTTATGAAGGGGAATAACTGAAGCCATCTTCTATTCCTTGGGCACAAAACATGACTGAAGTCTCCAGTAGAAAAGTGATTCAAGTGGACCAGAGGGATCATGTTTCATGCTATTTATTAAACATCCTGGGATGTTGTCGGAGCCCATTGACGCATTGTTTTTAGCCTTGTATAGCACATTAATGACCTTGTGATATCCCTCCTCTGGGCCAGTAATCAAGGAACCTCAATCCTCACCACTGACACAGGTGAGGGACATTCACTTGGAACAAAAATAGATAAACACATTATTTCCAAGATGCAGCTCTCTGCACCAAGCACAATTTCCCTTAACATCACACAGGGAACACACTTCTGCCTTGGGGCTGGGTTTTTCCCTTTTTCTCTCTCCAGGTCCCAAATAAGACTCTCCACTGAAACAGCTTTAGAGTTAAGTCCTTAGCCAGGTGTTTCAAGTTCACCAACACCCTTCTCTGTGAAATTAGTGCCCTCAGTGTCCCTGTTCAAAGTAGGTGACACACAGCACGCACACGAAAGGCTGGCACAGCTTTACTAACTCTACCATCTTAGCTCATGCTATAAGGTTGATACACTGCCACCAGAACAGCCACAAAGCCAGCTACTTTACCCAGTTATACTGAGTGAAATACTAATACCAATGGTAATGTTGACCAAACAGCAAGGCTTACAGTAGTGGCCACAGTGTCACCAAATAAATATAAGTACTCTCAAAGGTTAAAATATTCTCTAAAAAAGCAGCCACAATGCAAAATTTAAATATATTTAATAATAAATAAAAGAACATAAAACTACTATATATCTATTTACAATTAACACCAGAGTTTCAATCACAGGAAATATTAAAAAATAACACAGATGGAAAGGTTCACACAGATACAAAAAAATAATAATACTTAACCCTCACTAATTTTTCCTGACTGATCTAAAGAATTACTCTCCCCTAGTTCACCTAACAGAGCAAGGCAAGATGAAGTGGGTGAGTCGCCCATCAGGTTTCACAAACTGCTGAGAGCTAAGTGACATCTCTCACTAATATCTAAATATCATTTCAGTGCTAGCTATAGAATTACATCATATATGGTCACCTGACTCTGGTCCCACACTACCCCCTTTACTAGAAACTTGAGTCAGGATCTTGCAATGTGTGTCATAATACACACACAACTTTGCTAAGATGTACTGCAGCATCTGGAAATTGCAAAACAATTTTAACACTTCTGCTCTTCCTACAGAGCTACTAAGCCACCCTTTTCACACACATTTCATCTCTGGCTGTAGTCAGAACTAAAAGATAGTCTTTATGGCCTAAATTAGGTAATTTAATTCAGACTATTTTTCAAAGTTAGCTGGACTGCGATTAACCTCTTCTCTTCCGGTATCCTGTGTTACAATATATTAATGTTAACAGTTACAATAGAGTGATATACATGTGTATTTCCTTACTGTCCAGCAGAACCCACTGTTGGTAATTTTTTTTTTTTTTAACACAAGCAACTTTACAAGTACATTTTCAACACAAGCACCTATAGAAATCGGTTTGATATATACATAACATAAAATTCTTTACAAAACTCCAGCTAGCTATGCTGGCATATGTTACACATCCACTACCCTACTTCTCCTGGCATAGTTGGCACTATCTCACATCCCCACAGACCTATTCTTGAGTAATGGTTGGGGGGATTGTTATGTGGTGAACATCATGATTTTCCCAAGTCTAAGAACAATAAAACGATAATACTTACTGGGGAATACGCATGCTACAACAGCATTTGTTTGCAATTTATTCTGGGAATGAAATTAGAGGACAAAATAAAAAAAAAAATCCAATAATTACTTAAGATAAATAAATTCATTAAACTATCACAGTAATAAGTCAAAAAGCCAAACACTAACAGCAGGCATATCACAGACCACCACAGCAATCACAGCAGGTGATAGCTGATGGACAATGACAACTATGGAAGGGGTTACATTCTTGTATACAGGTAGGCTTCTTACTTCTAACCAATGCCATGAGATTTAACTGCTTCCCTCCAGTGACTGATTGCACTGAAGTTCTAATAAATAACTACTCCAAGTTATTTTACTGTTTTTATCTTAATGTTATTTTTATTAGAGTCATTCTTATCTGAGGCATAGTTCAGTTTTTTAGTACTTTCCATATCTGTCAAACACTTATCAAGAAAGAAATGAAAATATCAGCAAATTGAAAAAGTATAAGTCCTGGGTATGGTGTTTTAACAATCAAAGGTATACAGTGGCATTTTGGATAAAAATGGGGAATGTTTGCGGATATACAGCCTCAGATCTTTTCCAGTGTTTAACATTTTTGATGGGGAAAAAAAATAGGAAAATATTAGTCAGTGTTAAACTGTTATGTTTGAATGACACTCCATATTATACATGGGATATTAACTGGTTGATTTTTCTTTACTGGTTGGGTCTAAGAACTCTTTATAAGCATAACAATATCCAAAAAACAGGTCTGCCACTAAAGTGTACACAGTACGAAGAGATTTTTTTTTTAATGAATGCAATAATATGAAAAAAAAGTGGGGGAACTAACAGGGAACAATGAAGTAGCTGTCCTTTCCATACAAGCATGGAAAAAATAATTTGATAATGATGGTAAAAATAGACTGTTTTTATCTTAGCATGTTATACTGACTTAAAGATGTTGCTATTACTCTTATCCAACAAATTAGTCAAGAGTTATGGGAAGAGTTGCAAAAATGTTTGTATGATACCGGTCTTTTTAACTTCCAAGTAATGCTTCAACATACAGATAAAGCCACATTAGTTACTCCTTAGCAGCCATCCTGAAAAGTCCTCATTGCCATACTTTCCTGTACGTACTCTAATTTCAGCAAATCTACTGGGCAATCTTTATTTTTCTTCTCATATATATATATATATATATATATATATATATATATATATATATATATATATACATACATACACATACTATCCCTCCACTCTATACAAGTAAATCAGCTTAATTGCAAACTTACCAAGCCATCTGACCTGACAGGACTTTTTAGGGAATCCAATTTTCACTGTCCAATGTAGCCCTGTTCTGTTTGCCCCTGCTATACACAAACTCGCTTCACTCTCCTACTCTACACAAAGTACAGTTGTGTACACTTACCATAAATGTAGATGTTCGAGTGTCTTCATGTTGCAGTCATGACTGTAGGGTTCTCCCCTGCGGGCAGGCAGTCCTCGGTCGGCCAGAATCCCAAAGTCTGGGTCCAGCATCGGCTGTTCAGCCATGCTCCCTGACATCAGAGCGCCAGGAGTACAAAGCTGACAGCCAACGCCATGTTCTCCAGTTTTTCTTGCCCCAAATGCCAGAAGTTCCAAAATGAGTAAGGTCCCATACCTGTGAAAAAAGGAACCACACAAAAGAAAAATAAGAGGGGACAGGAGGGAGGGAAACCCAGACTGCAACAGTGAAGACACTCGAACATCTACATTTATGGTAAGTGTACACAACTGCACTATGTTCATCATGTTTCACTGTTGCAGTCATGACTTTAGGGTAGAATCCCAAAGCAGAAAGAAAGGGAGGTGGTCATAAAGTAGAGGGGGAAGCTATAAGGCCCTGCAAGACTGCAGAAGCAAATCCTGCCCTAGACTTAGAGTAGAAAGGTAGATTGTAGTGCTTGGAAAAAGTATGCACTGAACTCCAAGTTGCAGCTTCCAAAATGTCTTTGGTAGGAACTCCCCTGAGGAAGGCAGCTGAAGTGGCAGCAGCTCTGGTAGAGTGAGTCCTTATACTCCCTGGGATTTGCTTTCCATGGTGTGAATAGCAAAATCTGATTCCATGAGCAATCCATTTAGAAATGGTCTGTTTTGAAATGGCTTTACCTTGGGAACTTGAAGCATAAGAAACAAACAATTGCTCTGATTTCCTGATGTCCTTGGTTCTGTCCAGGTAAAAACGTAGTTGTCTGTGTACATTCAAGGAATGTACGATCCTTTCCCCTTTATTTTGAGGAGTGGGGAAAAAAGTTGGCAAGTGAATAGTTTGATTTAAAGCCACTTTGGAAACCACTTTAGGCATGAAAGTAGGATTAGTCCTTAAAGACACCCTGTCTTGATGAAAAATAATATAAGGTTCCACAGCCATAAGAGCTTGCAACTCTGAAACCCTCCTGGCAGAGGTCAGAGCTAAAAGGATGGCTGTCTTCCAAGAAAAAACTTGATGTCAGATGAGGCAGCAGGCTCAAAAGGAGGTAAGGTGAGCTTTTCCAAAACATAGTTGAGATCCCAAGCAGGAATGGGAGGAGATCTAGGGGGGCTTAAGTTCTTAGCTGCTCTGAGAAATTGTCTCATGAGCTGGTGGGAAAAGATAGGAGGGTCTGTATTACAATGAGCAGAAATAGCAGAGGCGTGTATCTTTATGGAAGAGAAAGAGAGACCCTTATGTAAGAGATCTGACAGGTAAACTAAAATCTGAGGAATGTTAGGAATAAGAGAATCAGAATCCTGAGCCTGCATATCCAGGAACAAAATCTTTTCCATTTTCCTGCATAAGATTTTCTAGTGCTAGGACATCTGGCTTCTAAAATGACATCCATAACCTGCTTGGGTAGGAGAGAATGAATCAAAGATCCTGGATTAACCAGGCCGCCAGGCTGAGAGTTTTGACATGGGAGTGTAGAATCTGACCCTGGTGTTAGGACAGAAGGTTCGGAATCTGTGATAAAACCCAGGGTGGCTCTAGACAAAGGTTTCTCAGTGTTGTGTACCAAAACTGTCAAGGGCAATTTGGGGCCAGCAAGATTATCATCTTGGGCTTGTCCTGCTTGATCTTTAGTAATACCAGTGGAAGAAGAGGAAGAGGTGGAAAAGCATATCCCCGAGAGGTTTCTCCAACTGAATGATAGAGCATCCACTTTCCAAGCTTGATCGTGGAAGGTCCTGGTGCAAAAAATTTGTAGTTGATGATTGAGGTGGGATGCAAAGAGATCTATGTGAGGACATCTCCAGACTGCTGTAATCATCTTGAATATTTCGGAGTCCAACATCCATTCGTGTGGATCCGAAAGGTTTCTGCTCAGACTGTCTGCCAGGAAGTTTTGCTTCCCTGGTAGAAACTGTGCTTGAAGGTCCAGATTGCAAGCTAGAGCTGTGTTCCAAAGATCCATGGCTAGTCTGCAAAGGGGGTAAGAATGAGATCCCCTTGCTTATGTACCACATAACTGTGGTGTTGTCTGTCCATATCAGTAGTTGTCCTGGTTGTAGAAGATTCCTGAAGGCCAATAGAGTTTTCTGAACGGCTAACATTTCCTTTAAATTGATATGCAGGTGCTTCTGATCCTTTGTCCAAAGGCCCTGCAGACAGTTGCCCCGAAAATGGGCTCCCCATGCATAATCAGAGGCGTCCGTGGTTAGAATGGGTGTGGCAGGAGCAGACAGAAGGGTTTTCCTTTGTTTAGAGTACATGCCTTGGACCACCAAAGGAATTCCTTTTGAAGACGAGGCAGGACGGAGATCAGTATGTCTAGACTGTGACAATGCTGAGACCATACACTTTTTAGGTACCACTGTATTTTCCTCATATGTAGGTCTTGCATATGGTACGAAAAGGATGCAGGAGGCCATGTAACCCAGAGACTGCAGGAATCTCCTTGCAGATAAAGTTGTAGTTGCCAAAGTTTTGAAAGTTGAAGCCAGCTGTAACTGTTTTTCGTATGTCAGAAATGCCATCTGGGTTGTTGTGTTTAGAGAAGCGCCCAGAAAAATTATCTGTTGTGAGGGTGTCAAATTTGACTTTTTTATGTTTACAGTGAATTCCAGGAACTTGAGAAGATTCTGAACAAACTGTAGATGCTGGAGTAAGACATCCTTGCTGTCTGCCTGAATAAGACAGTCATCCAGATAAGGGTAAATTTGAATTCCCTTGAGTCTGCAATAAGCTACTACTGGAGCCAGGCACTTGGTAAAGACCCTGGGTGCATTAGACAATCCAAAGGGCAGCGCAGATAATTGGTAGTGCCTCGATCCTGCCTTGAACCTGAGGTATTTTCTGCGTTCCTGTCTGATGGGAAAGTGCAAGTATGCTTCTTTTAAATCCAAAGTTACCATCCATGCATTTTTGGTCAGCATTGGGAGCAGCTGCTGTAGAGTAAGCATCTTGAATTTTGGTATCTCTAGAAAAGTGTTCAAGACTGACAGATCCAGAATGGGTCTCCATGAATTTTGCTTCCTGGGAACTAGAAAGAGCATTGAGTAAAAACCTTGTCCCATCTCTGAAAGTGGAACTAGTTCTATGGCTTTCATAGTCAAGAGAGCTTCCACCTGGTTTAATGCCTCTGACCACTGATGTTTTGGAAGATCTGGCCATCCGCTTGGCCTTGGTGGAGTATGAAAATGGAATTTGTAACCTCTTGTAACCACATCCAGAACCCACTTGTCTTGGGTTATATGAGTCCAATTTAGATGAAAAAGAGAAAGTTTTCCTCCGAGAGGGGCTTCCAGGCAAGAAGTTCCTGCAGCCCAACAGAGGGAGTCATTGAGTCTGTTTTCTATGAGCTTGCGACCTGTCTTCTCCTCCCCTAGGGGTGGAAGCAGTCCACTGTCTTGGTCTATAAGAGACTTGTGTTTGAGGCCTACCTCGGGGGCGTCTATATCTACCCCTCTGAGGCCTGTCTGAATTGGGAAAGGACCAATTTTTTGTAGGCCAATTCCTGCTAAATCTGGGTGGCTGTACTTGTAAGAAATCTTTAACTGTTTGCATGGACTTTGCCTTGTCCTCCATCTTTTTAATCACGTCTTCAGCTTTAGATCCAAATAAAACATTATGCTGAGCAGGAGCATCCAATAATTTAGCCTTTACCTGATCTAGCAAATTTTGTTCCTTTAACCATGCATGCCTTCTAATTACTGTGCCAGAGGCAGCAGCCCTACAAGGAGCCTCCAAGGCATCAAATCCACAGTGTAAACCATGCTTCCCAACTTGTTCAGTGGCATGCAATAAGTCATGTAGTTCCTTATCATCTGCACAGGTGGAAATGGAAGTTAGCTTTTGCTTTAAAACAGACAGGAGAAATTGCTGGTATTTCAGCATATGAAACTGACAGTTTAAAGCCCTAATAGATAAAGTAGCAGAAGTGTACACTTTTTGCCCCATCTTTCTAAAGATCTGGAATCCTTCTCAGTGGGAATGGGTTTTTTAGCAGAAGTGGCCTTAACGCCCTTAGGACCCTGAGAAATGGTTTCAGGGTCAGCAGTAGGGTTCTTGAATAAAAACTGGTGGGAATCAGGAACCCTATAGTATCTGTCTGGCTTAACAGGAGCTGGAGGAAAAGAGTCAGGAGTTGTTAGCCTCCGAAAAAGCATCATCTACAATATCCAAAATAGGAGGAATAGCCAGGGGCCTACGTTGGGGAAGAAGAAAATCCCTTAGCCTTTTCTTAGATTCAGAGTACTCCTGTCCTTCCCAGTAAGCAAGTCCTCCGCCATTTTAAGTAACTGTTTCTGAGACTTGGGAGCCGGATAGAAGAGGCCTGGGTTGCAGTCTTTGATTTGGAAGGAGTCTTTGCCTTTGCAAGAAGCTGAGTAGGCCTGAAAACCCCTTCAGAAGCCGGTACCTGCACAGCGGCTCTGGACCCATCCGAAGGAGCATTGTCCAAAGGTCCAACTGAAATATTCAAAGGCCTAGTTGGCTCCTCGTGGGAGTCCGTTTCGGCTATAGGTTCCAAAATAGCTGACGACAGGGGCTGCAAAGGCGCCTCACTGACGACGGCCGAACCTGAAGCTGGCTCCGCTTGTGCGATATCGTCTGATTTGGACCTCAGAGGCCTGTCTTTGTCCTTGCGTCGTTTGTGAACTCCAGTAGCCGGAACCGTATCCGACAACATTTTGTAATTAAAACGCCTACCGAAGTAATGAAAAACAAAATCATACCTTCGTTTAATAGTACGTTGATTGAATCTAGCACAAAACCGACAACTAGCTACGTCGTGGTCAGGGCCTAAGCAAGGAATACAGTAAGAATGAAAATCCTTATGAGGTATTTGCTTCCCACATGAAATACAATTATTAACTTTTTCTGACATCGGACTGGAGCAAGAAAAAAGTTTCCCCAACGGGGTACTTAGCTTTGAGTAGGAGAAGAAAGTCTTCGGACTGAAGTTTGATTAGAAAAAATTGTCAGGAGTTAGCCGACCGGCAATTGCGAACTGCTATCACCGCACGGCAAGAAAGACTGGGGAACATGGCGTCAGCTGTCAGCTTTGTACTCCTGGCGCTCTGACATCAGGGAGCATGGCTGAACAGCCAACGCCGGACCCAGACTTTGGGATTCTGGCCGACCGAGGACTGCCTGCTGGCAGGTGAGAACCCTACAGTCATGACTGCAACAGTGAAACACGATGAACATCTCCATAGTTACTCCACCCCTACACCAATCACAATTGCCTACTAATCACCTAATTACCTTTTTGAGGCATATCTGGCTAAACACAGCATAATATCATTACTCCTTCCAATATTACATCATCAGCACACCACCAACCTCTCTCCTTAACGGCTTTACCTTCCTTAGAACTCTACACTAGAGAATATAATTTTACAGTGTGAGAACAACAGCCTACATTTTAATTGGAACCTGTGCACTGAGAGAGAGACTTGCAAGACTATCTGCAAATATATAGAGCTGAGTATATTTTTCTGTATTATTCTGTATTATAGAGCTAAATTTTTAAATTGGAACCTGTGCACTGAGAGAGAGCCTTACAAGACTATCTGCAAATATATACAGCTGAGTATATTTTTCTGTATTATAGAGCTAAGTTGTTGCTTAGATATCTGTTGTCTTACTGTTCTGCAAATATACACAGATCAGTATATATTTTTCTGGTTTTATAATTTGCACTGCAATTCCTCACATCTCTGTTGAAACGGTCTTCCCCACCCCCCTTCCTGTTCTTGGTTGTAGTTTAAATTTGGTGGCTTTTGCAGTGCCTGCCCCACTGTAGATTTGATCTAGGACACTCCCCCAGTCCCACCTCTTTACCGCATTCTACCTAATAAACCCTTTCTGCACTTGCTTTTAGTCCTTTTTAATTTAATTACATTTTCTCAAACTGTGTGTGGACTAATACTGCTACATACTCAAGTGTGCCAGCTTGCACTGCATGTGAATTGTTTTTACTACTGTTTTTGCTACTTTTCTGAGGAAAAAAAAACAAAACAAAATTAAGCCGGTTTCCTACCTTTCCTGTAATTAGTGTTCCAGATACAGATTTGCTGTATCCAGGACTGTTTGTAAGCTTCTGAGCCCCCCAAGCCTTTCTGTGTTGGAGGGAAGCCTTCTAGCTCATCAGTGAGAGTGGTAAGCATTAGGTAACCTGTCTACCACACAAGGAGTGGTTCTGGCCTAGATTTGTAGTTATTGGCCATTTGGGCAGTCTTCCATCTCTCTCAACTTTCTGATTTGAAGGCCTGCATTTGCACTTGTTTCTGTCCTGTAACTCCTGGGCCCATCTCATTTGCTAACTCAAAAAAAAATGTATCTGCTTTTACTGTATTTGTGTTTCTCCCTACTTTATTTTGCTTGTGTGTCATCTTAATAGTACTCAATTGTATTTATTACTGCTTGGTGTAACTCATTCTAAGCCTTTTAGTTTAAGCACTTGGGCTTCAGACCAGTTGTTTTACATAAGGAAGGTTTGTGGCCTGCACTGTGGTGGCAGGACAGTTAGCTAACATCCTTCTTTCTAAGTTGGGAACTGCTGATTGAGGGCTCACTGTCTGTTATTCTAAAAGTGTATTAGTTCTGGTTTAAGCACTTGGGCATCAGGCCAGTTATTTTACATTAAGAAGGTTCATGGTCTGCACTCTTGTGGGAGGAGAGGCTGGACTCTGCCCTTCTGTGCTGGGAATTTCTGGTTAAAGGCTTATAGTGCCTGCATATTTGAACTGTTTCTTACTGACATTGGTACACCTTGTTTGCTGTAGCATAGACTAGATCCAGGCCTGCTGAATCTAGCTTTGTTTGTATGCTTGTTGTTTGTTTGCTTGTTGTTTGTTTGCTTGTTATTTCCCTGAAATGCTAATTCAACCTAAAATGCGGCTTTTCAGCGCTTCTGTGGATCCCTAGTGATATCTGCAGTGCTTACTGTACTTATTTCCTTGTTTCACTTGAAAGAAAGTTACTGTTTGTCGTTTTTGCATTTAAGTTACCTGTAACACATTGCAGTTAAGTTACCTGGCACTTGCTCACTAAAGCAATTATATAAGTCAGCACTAAAAAATTAAAAGCACTACACCCTCACAAACCTTGTTCCCCATTGGCCCTTTTTTTCAATTATAAAGGAATTCCCAATACTATTCTAGCATGTCCAAAGGTCAGTTGTCAATCTCCTCTCTGGTCCAGCTGGTGAATCTGGGAATCTTGAGGCAATGTTACAACTGCCTCATGTACACAGACAACCCTCTCCTCCTCCCAACAAATTCCAACACATGTGAGAGATGCAACCATATAGCCAAACTGGAGGCTAAGCTCTCTCGACTCAGTACTGGCGTAACCAGTCAGGAGGAGAAGGAAACCACACTCACTAGGATTCCAGTCTCACACAGACCTACCACGACAGCAAACCAAACACAAACACACAAAAACATACTTGGAGGCTCTAAATAAAAATCTGCCTAAGCAGCAGAGACCTCCAAAGCAGACACCCAAGCAACTGCTACCCCAAAACAAAACACGTGCAACACACAGCTCACAAAGCCAGTGTGCCGAACAGTCACAGCCCTTAAGGCTAAACAACACACCTGATACACTTGTAATAGGTGACTATCGTCAGGCACACTGACATCCCGCACACAAGGCTGAACAAGGTGAAGGTCACGGTGAGCTGCCTGTCGGGTGCTAGGATCCGCCACATAACACAAGCACTCGGGTCACTCCTAGGCAAGTACAAATATGACTCGGTCATTGTCCGTGCTGGTGTGAATGACCTGAGACGCACCTCCCTGGACTACATGAAAAGAGACATAGAGGAGCTCTCTGAGCATGTAGCCCAGGCCGGTATGACCCTGACCTTGAGTAGCATCTTACCCTCACCAAGAATGATGCCACAATATGAAGACAAGATGATCAATTTCAACAATTGGCTTAAGTATTGGTGTCATTCAAAGGGGATCCAATGCCTGTCAGCCTGGGATGACATGCTCGACAAGCCATGATGCTTCGCTAGGGACGGCTTGCACCTGTCACCCCTGGGCTTTCGGATATTGAATAAGGCTCTTGCTTCCCCCATAGTGCCTTTTTTAGGCAAGAATCAAAAGACAGACCCACCTCCATAGGTATCACAAGGGATAAGAAACTAAGAGTAATGCTACTCAACGCCAAAAGTCTAAACCTCAAGCTGCACGCACTCTAAACTCTCCTTAGCATGGAGAACATTGATATCTGGGCAGTAACAGAAACCTGGTTCAAGGGTCCCGAGAGCACCCCAGCACTACCAGGTTATACCTCATACCATGCTTTTCGGCCCCAAAACTTGGACCGAACCACAAAAGGAGGGGGAGTATCAATATTCGTCAAAGATACCCACACCTCCAGGTTGGTGGCACAGCACGAAGCATCAGAGACTATCCATGTGCAACTAACAGTGGGTAAAACTGCCTTCCAGTTTATAGCCTGCTACAGACCACCCTCCCAATCCCAGGAACCCCACTCGGCCTTCCTGAGAGCACTGGAAAATGTGAAGGTCTCTCCAAACACCATTATATTGGGCGACTTCAACTACCCAAACATAGACTGGGAGCATTACTCAAGCTCCAACACCCTAGCCCAAAGGTTCCTAGAATTTATAAACTCAAATGCTATGGAACAACTTGCTACCACTCCCACAAGAGGGGAAAACATACTGGACCTGATCATCACCAACACGGGGGACTCTATGCTCCAGACCAGAAGTGTATCCCTCACTGGTAAGATCAGACCATAAACTAATCTCACTGGATATTCACATCCCGACCCCACCCCCTGCCCAGAAAACCAGAGTGAAAAACTTCTCTAAAGCAAATTTCACACTCCTCAAAACCGAGGTGGAATCCTTCAAAGCCCCCGAGCCTGTGGAAAATACAGCCCAGACCGCAGAATCCTTTATAAACGCATTCTATGAACACCTTCAGGAATGCATGGATCATGCAATCCCAAATAAAACCAAGACCCAATCCTCCAAAGGCAGACGTCCTGTCTGGTGGACCCCAGCCATAAACAAACTTTACAATAGAAGGAGGAAGCTACTACATGATAGAGCAAAATCCCAAAAAGGGAAGGCATATCTGATCAGTATTAGCAAAAAACTACGGGCACTCATAAAATCGTCTAAGGCCAGCTTCGAGAGAAAAATTGCACAGGACACTAAGGATAATCACAAGGCTTTCTTTAGTTATGTTAAGAACCTGGGTGGGAATTCCCAGATATGCTCAGAATTAGTCCAAAATGACAAAAAATACATCGAACCCACAGACATTGCCAACATCCTAGCTGACAGGTTCAGCACAAACTTCTCCCCACCAAAAGGGCAAATATCTATCCCAGCAGAGTGCTGCCCCCCTGACATCTCAGATGCTCAGGTAAGAGCCGCCCTCTCCAAAGCAAAAAACACAGCATCAATGGGACCAGACGGTGTCCCGGGCTGCGTCCTACATGAACTCCAAGAAGAGCTAAACCCAAACATAAAACTACTGTTCAATCTCAGCCTTACTACAGGATATGTACCCAAAGAGTGGCGTACAGCAACAGTGGTCCTTCTCCACAAAGGTGGGGCCTCAACGGATCCTGGAAACTATCGCCCCATAAGCCTGACCAACTTGGTCTGCAAAGCTATGGAAAGGATCATCATGGACCTCATAAATAAAGGTATTGGGGACCTACAGACACTGGATCCTACCCAATTCGGCTTTGTTAAGGGCAGATCCTGCCTCTTAAACCTGGTCGATTTCTTTGAAACAGTCACCAAGGCCATTGACGAGGGGAAGGTGGTCCACACAGCCTACCTAGACCTCGCAAAAGCCTTCGATACAATACCCCACTTGGGCATTATAGATAAGCTCACCAACTTAAATATAAACCCCTATGTCACTAGATGGGTTGCAAACTGGCTCAAGGACAGAACCCACATGATTAGAATTGCTGGAGCCATGTCAGACTCCAAACCAGTTACAAGTGGCGTCCCACAAGGCTCAGTCCTGGGACCTCTCTTGTTCGGTATATATTTCTCGGAGGTACAGGCCAACACGGAAGGACTGTGGCTGACCAAGTTCGCAGATGACTGCAAACTGGGCACCATAATCGACTCTCCAGCCGACACAAGCATCCTCTAAAAGGGTCTCATAGTAACAGACAACTGGTGCCAGAGCCATGACCTCAAGCTAAACACCAAAAAGTGTATAGTCATCCCCTTTGGCAAAAACAAAGTGCCCACAAATTACCACATAGGTGGTAATCCATTAAGTACAGAAGAAGTAATTAGGGACCTGGGGACCCAAGTTGATAGCAATCTCTCATTTGACAACCACGTGGCCAAAGTGGTTAGAAAAACATTTCATATAGCCCACCTAATCATGAAGGGATTCACATCTAGATCAGGGGAGGTCATCGTGCCTCTTTACTCATCCCTCATCAGGCCCATAATTGAGTACAATGCCCCTTTTGGGATGTACCTTACCAGACACCTGCAGCAACTGGAAAGACCCCAAAAGTACCTCACCAAGAGGATCAAAGGGCTCAAACAGATGCCATATGCTGCCCGGTTAAAGAAACTCCAGCTGTACTCAGTGGCATACCGCCTGCTTAGAGGCGATCTGTGCCTGACGTATAAAGCCATGTCCAACCCGGAATTAAGGGACATGCTACATCTCAGAAAATCCAAACCCATCGGGCTACGTGCTCGAGAGACTTGAACCTCAGCACTTAAATAAATAGGACATGCTGGAGGGACAGATTCATAACCCAGAGGCTCCCTTCACTCTGGAATAAAATCCCAGTCCAGGTTAGGCAGAGTCCATCATTGATTCTCTTCAAGAGGAATCTTGATGAGTGGATGGGAGATCATAGGTTTACCCCGGGTATCACTTCTGTGTCACTGTTAGACAGAGGCACAGTATACTAACCTCGAAAAAGGGCATAGCAAAATTAATTTAAAATGGGTGGCGAAAGCCAAACACACTCTGGCTAGGCTTATAAATGCCCTAGGTCAGATAGCCTAGTATGAACCTATGAAAGCTTCAAAACATCTTAGCCCACCCAGTATCTTCAACTAATAATGATCAACTATACTCTCACTTTGCTCATACTTTTAATCAGATTCACCCATTACACCAGCCTTCATACACCTCATATTTTCTGAAACTACACCATATCTTAACACCAAAATATATCTTCCTCGTATATCATATCTAACTTACTCTAACCTGCCCACATCCCTTCCTCCTCACTCCTTACCCTTAGTCATACCTCCCCCTCCTTACCCTTAGTCATACCTCCCCTTATCCTTGTTTATACTTTAACAAGACCACCTCTGTTCTCCTCTCATCCATCTTCACTTCCTTCATACCTTCACACATACCTAAACTACCATCAAAGCACTATACCATACTACCTCTCCAACTTTTGCTTCCTATATCCTTATTTGTAGCACATGCAGCTCCTTACCATAACTGCTTACATGGTACTCTCTTAAATAACCATAACAGTAACATCCTCAATACTTCTTACACATTTTCTATTTGACCAAATCTATATAACATCTCTCTTATTGAAGACCTTTACATACCCCACTAACTCAAAAATTGAAAAGACGAGAAAAGTACAAAGAAAAGTGGTTATGTCCCTATCTCCACTCACACATTAAAAGCTATCTGGAGGTATACACCCAAGTCCAAGCCCTGCTCACCTCTCTTACTAACACAACTTATCCACTCTACCTAATAGTGCAGCACACTCTAACAACTCTTAATTTCACATGTCAGACTATACCATTTCAACTTCCTAAGTACCTGCAATAAACACCCAAAAGTGCACACATGGCTCTAGATATCCTGGTAGCCACAGAAACCAAACTTAAGCCTGCCACAGAGGATGTACAAATCAAACAGTTGGCTACAACTTTTGACTGAAAAAAAAATCTGGCACAGTGGTTGTAGTATATAAAAATAACTTACAAATTACCATCAAACAGTAGAAAGAACGATCCAGGCTCCTCAAGGTTCACACTCTCTTACAAAACTGAAATGTTTGGTGTGGTACCTTGAGCTTACAAATTATATTTCACAATGCAGATTTATTTCATCCAAAAAAAAATAAAAAGGCACAATTATATAGTCACTGCAGGACTATACATCCCACTCAGAAATAATATATTAACCCTACAGGACATCCTGCACTGGATTGTCACATCGCATTCAATAAGACACAATCACTGTGTGTGTGTGTGTGTGTGGGGGGGGTGATACAAAGATCAGCTGGTTCATAAACTCAAACAATGAATCCAATTCTATAAAGATGTGTGGTTTTACACAATTAAATCAATACCCCAACCAGACAAAAATTCAGCTGGGGGAGCTACTTAACTGGGTTCTTTCCTCACTTCCAAAGACAACAGCCTCTTCCAGCACTCTATCAGATACATTAAGCAATCATTTTAGAAATTAGACACCAGAAATAAAGTCATCACAAACACCACTACGTCAGAAATTTCTCCAACATACAAAAATAGAATTTCTAACACTTTGCACACATACAACTGGGATGTAATACATTGCTTATTAGATGAGGCTGTCACAGAATTCTATAACACCTTACTAACTATCCAAAATAGTACTCTTCCTCTCAGGACCAAAAAAAGTAAAGGTCAACCCAGCTTCTTGGCTTAGTAAAAATGCTGAACAACTCATAAGTGATAAGGCTTGGAAAATATGGACTAACAATGAAACATCGGCTAACCACATTAATTCAGATGTCTTTCAAAGTCAAACAGCTCATCAAAAAAGACAAAAAGCCTACTATACTAAATAGCAAGAAACCAAAGCCCTTTTAAGTCCTCAATAAACAATCTTGTAAAATACAGGTAAAAACCACTCAACCCAACCTATCCACTCCACAACAAAATGAGACTGTAGAAGTATAATTAAGCCTGCATTTCATCCTAACAGTAGTCTCCCTACTTAAAAACAATGATATTACCACTCTCCAAACTCCACCTTCACTTAGCAAAAAAAGTTAAGAGGAACAAATCATAAATATAACTGGTAAAAAATAGAAGCATTCTGCAAAACCAGAAACAGTTCAGTGTTATGTAATCATAGCTGCATTTCACATAAATAGCCACAAATATACTAAATAATTTCTCACAAATGCATGTTAGACTTGTAAAACCATGTGTTTAACTAAGCAAATAACCAGAGGATAAGTTACTTTCATCCATAAACAGCCTTCACTCAGCAGCAAAGCTGTAAACCTCTTAGCATAAGAAATCTGGACAAGCCAACAATAATGGGGGGACAAAACACCAAAAATAGGGACACATTGTAAATATTGTTCTTATAAAACTAAGAAAGTTGCCAGAATAAAATTTCATGTGCAACCATGCATTTTCTGAATGATATGAAGTGTTAAACTTCAATGGCTGTCATTATTTAGTGAATTCAGTCAACGATTTCCCACTAAAATCCAGAAAAACAAAAGTTTTATGAGGAACAGACCAAAAATATGAGGCAAAAATCTGGACAGAGAGGTATGCTCAGCAGTTAAAGCCATTTTGGTGTGTACACCTCATGTGACTGTGGAAGAAAAAAAGACAAGAAACATACGCTTGCTCAATCTTTTAGTGGAATAATTGGGAACAAAGTAAAGAAAGGGCAAAAATCAAAAATCAGGGACTGATTTTAAATGTTACTCTTACTTGTGAGGAACAAAGATCAAAATTAGATACAAATTTTAAATATTGCTCTCATTTACTTAAGGAGTTGGCTGAATTATTTATGCATTAGCATGCATCTTCAAAAGAAATATGAAGTCAAACCCAAATGTCAGTAGTACTTAATGATTGTAATCATTAGATATTTTCTAATATCCACAAAAATTGCGACTCCCATTTCTGACTTGTTGTCCATAATCAGAAGCATCATTCTGCGAAGTCAGGGAGAGCTACATAACACAAATTGTAGCCACAACTATTCCAACTTATTTCACATATAGGCACTGTAGTCCTGCAAAACCAAATGGTTAATAAAATGAGAAAGTAGAAAAGTTTTTCCTCTGCAAACTGCCCCCCCCCCCTTCAGCAATTAAAGCCACTTTACTCTGTACAGAGCATCATAGTGTGATGATAAAAAAAATAAAATAAAATCTCAGCCTCTCAGCACAAGAATCAGGGACAAAGGTGTGCACACCCAACAGTAACTGGAATTCTCAAAAATATATAACCATACAAAGAAAATACAAACTATTAACTCCAACAGGTGCTGGAAGCAAGAGGTTCACACCACAAAAAATGGTTTATTGCACAAACCACAAAAAAAAATAAATAAATAAAATAAAAATTGAACAGATAAGCACTTTCATCACAATACTTAGACTTCATCAGATAAATACAGAAAATGAAGCTCCTATTTAAAAAAAAACTTCCAACACATCATGTGACCGAGTCAGCCAAATATTTAATATTGGAGAAAAAAGAGCTTGCATGGCAACTGATATTAAATGCAGGTTGTGCACCAGGAAATAATGGTACAATTTCCATCTACTGTCAAGACTTAAAGCACATTTTATATGACGTATTTTCGATGTCTTAGTTGTTTGCATTTACTTATTTAATGTTTATGAAGGTGATGTTTTTAAGGTTTGGATATGGTGTTTTAAGTAATTTTGTATAAAATGGCTGTTTCTTTAAAATGTTTGGCGGACTCAGTCACATGACTTGTTGCAAGTTTTTAAAAAGTAGCTTCATTTTCTGTATTTATCTGATGAAGTCTCTAAGTATTTGTGGATATGGTGTGGATCCAACTACTTTCAATTCTTTAGCACATCCGTTGCAGACTAAATTCCACGGTGGGAAATCTGGTCCTGCTTATGCAGAGGTTGACCCAGCAAAAAGACATTTCGCAGGCTTTTCAGCCAAGAAGAATGAGTAATAACAAAGTGGAGGGTGAGACGAGCATCAGCGGTATTACACCAGCTTAACAGCAACATCATGGGAGCCCTAATCAATCGGGTACCGAGGATTCGTATTCTGCTTCAAATCCTGGGACCTCTAGGGGTGGAACTTTCTACAACGGGAGTAATTCACTCAGTCAGTGGCTTGAAGGTGACCATGAGTGGTGCTTTGTATCTTCCAACAACGATATCAATGGTTCACTAAATGAACAGCTTAAGCAATTTGAACTGCTTACTTTGGACTATCGTAAGCTTCAGCTTGAAAATAGCTATTTACAGGAATGCGAACGGAGGGAGCAGGTCCCTAAGGGCCTTCGGTTATGGAAATACCAGACAGGTCTGGTAAGGGACTCTGTATTATATGTGGAACTTGTGCAGTTATTTAACAAGCACAGATGTGAACTTTTGGATTGTTTAATGAGAGACAATGACAGGAAAATGGCAAATGTATCTGTTAAAATAAAATATTTAGGTAACAATATTCAATCAGATTTACTGTTTGAATCTAAGCAAACACAATATTTTTAAAAGTATTGATCAATATTTAGTTGATTTGAAATACAAAAAAGATGGTAAGCTCAAAAGGGATGAGAGGGAAAATGCCCAACATACAGCATATCCACCCCGTCCCCCCCCCCCTTGGGACAGAATAAGTCTACTAATTATACTAATGGGACTAATTTTGCTTACAATAATGAAAATGAACCCAACAATAGTTTTTTGTTGGATGACAATAATTAATTTAATCCGAACCATTTAGAATTCCCCCCTCTGAGGAGGTCCGAACGGCTGAGGAACCAGAGATGAGGAATGAGTTATTACAGACACAATTACAGGGGGAGGGGGAAAATGTACTAGAAGTTTTAAATGATGTGCATGTATTTAATCAAAGTGTTTTGAATGAGTCTCCTTTTCAAATTCTAAGTAATTTATGTGGGGACTTTAGTGTTTACAATTATAGTGATTTTATTTTTGACAAAAAGATTGCTGATGTTTTTGAAAAGGGTCTGTCTTTTGTTCCTTGTAAAGATGCAGTTTTGGATGATGTATTGATTAATTTGAAACTATACACTAGAAAGCTAAATTTTCAGTTCTATTTCAAGGGTATGTCTTTGGATACCACTGGTGTAGAAATGTATAAAAAATCTAGTTTATTCAACCCCCCCCTCTATATCCTGTAGTTCAGACGTTTGAAAAAAATGTGTGAGAATGACATTCGTAAATTATTTAAGAAAAAGGATGTTCTATTTTGTGATGAAAACAACTTGGATCCATATGAAGTGAAATTGGTTCAGGATATTTGTGCTAATAAGGCAATTAGAGTAATGAAACCAGATAAAGGGGGGGGGGTAGGTTGGCTAATATGAACAGTAACTCTTATATTAACAAAATGTTTGGTATATTGTATACGGATACATATTGTCAGATCAGTTTAAATGAAAAAAAACATTTTATATACGAAGGTGGATATATTATTAGATGAACTTCTTTTAGACAGACAAATCACGATAGAAGAACAACTATTTATGGAGGTTAAGTGCCCAAAAATTCAGACAATATTTGGTATACCAAAGCTTCATAAGGATTTAGCCAACCCCCCCTAAGACCAATAGTGGATGCAAAAGCATCCGAAACTTACTTTATTGCCAAGTGTTTAGACACACAACTTAAATCTACACTTAAAGATTGTCGATAGATTATTAAAGATTCATGGGATTTGCTGAGAAAACTCAATAAGAACATGTACAATGACGGGTTGATTTTTGTTACAATAGATGTAAGGGATTTAATCTCTGTAATCCCTCATGACACAGGTATTGAGTGGTTTTACACCTATCTTTGTCAACATACACATTTCACCCATGACCGTATTCTTACCATAAGAACCCTCATGGAATTAGTACTATATACTAACAATTGTTTTTGAAGAGCAATTATTCAAACAATGCAAAGGGGTTGCTATGGGGGCCATTTGTGTCCCTATTTTTGCCAATATTGTCCTAGCATTTTGGGAAATAGAATTTATCTTTACTAGCCCTTTTGGCAAACACGAATTATTATGGACGTTATTTGAACAACATAATTCTATGGAATGGCAGTGAGGACGAATTGAATAAGTTTTTGGCTTTTATAAAAGATAGTACTGATATTTTAGATTTTTCCCATACTATAGCTCATGATGAGACAAATTATTTGGACATTACTATTAGCAAAAATAGAGTGGGGTATTGTTTTAAAACAACAATTTTTAGAAAACCCACTTTAACACCCTCTTGCATTTTAGTAATTTTCACCCATTGCACCAAAAAAGGTCGTTGGTAAAAGGGCAGGGGGTTAGACTAGCAAGGATGGTCTCTGAGAATGAGGATTTTTTACATCAAAATCAAATTCTTAAAGGGATGCTTATAAGAAGAGGTTTCCCCAATGTTTTTGTGGATGAAATTTTACAGCAGGTTGTTACCAAGAGGGAGGATGGGCCATTTTCTCCCATTACTTGGAAAGGAGTTTTACAGGAAGTTGAGTCTAGGTCGGAGACTAATATATTTAATAGATCAGCAATTTTTAAATATAATAAGCAGTTTATGGGTATTAGTCAAATAATTCAACACAACAGGAATTTGTTTACCACTAGGTAAAGACTATTTAGATTTAGTGGGGACACTTCCTAATATTGTATATAAGAAGGATACCACTTTTAAAAACATGCTTGAAAGATCACAAAAAATTTATTCACAAGTAGGTGGTATGTTTAAGTGTGTTTTTTGTCTCCAATGTCAATACATGATAGAAGGCACTGAGATTCATATACCTAATTATGGTAAACATGTACACAAAAAGAAACTTTCCTGTAGTAGTAAGGCAGTAGTTTATTTTGCCCTCTGTATTAAGTGTCCAAGTTTTTATATAGGGAAGACCATTAATGCCCTTAGAAGTAGAGTTTACCAGCATTTTTATGATATTAAGAAACATGACATGAACAATGTTTTGGCAGTACATGTTTTAAAAAATGAGGGACATAGTTTCAAGTTTACAGTATTAGAACAAGTAACATTGGGTGATAGAGGGGGGCCACTGAATGATTATTTAGAATCAAGGGAATTAAGTGGCAATTGAGAACTAATGCCACACAACAACCCGGTCTAAATAGTAGTCAATCCATAAGTTCTATCCTTAGGCTTAAAGCTGAAGGCTATATGTAAATAAACAAATATATTACCCATATTGAGTGTTTAAGGAATTTTTATAGTAAACTATTTATTTATATGTATTTTAAATGAATTTTTTTGCAATTTATATATAAATTCATATGAGTTTTTACAGTTTGTATAGTTGTAATACATATTATATGCATATATTTATCTGTTACCTGCATTTTGAGAGCTGTATTTCTTTTAGCTAATTATTAGTGATGTAATATGTTAAGTAGGGACAAGGGTGTGTGTGTGTGTGTGTGTATATATATATATATATATATAATATATAATATATATAGGGTCAGCTTTTTGTTACCATTTTATTCTGAAGAAGTTTTTATTTAGAAAACAAAAGCACTTAATAAACACATTGTTGTGGATCCTGGTGTGCTTCATCCTGTTTTTGGTTTTCATTATGTTTTGGTGGTTTCTCTAAGTATTTGTAACAAAAGCACTTATCTATACAATCTTTTTGTGAGTTTGTGCAATAGTCCGTTTTTTTCTGGTGTGAACCTCTTGCTTCAGATTCTCAAAAATATGCCTTAAAAGCATAGCTTACTTAGCAATTATCAGAAATACAAAACCAGCGATGTACTGTGAAATCAGATGAAGTTCACTTACCTGAAGCTGTACTTCCCACCACCATTGCTCAAGTCTACCCAGCAATACACACCGCATGTTTACTTCTCAATGCCTTAAGGTCACATGTATGTGCTCAAACTGGATTAGACACCACAGTGTAAACTTGAAAAAATGAAATGTGGGAAAAACTTGAATTCAGCAACTCTTTCTTAAATTCAGCACATAAACTAAAGGAAGTTAACAGTGCCAAAGGTAAAAAAATGTAATCCAAATAACAAAATAACTAATTGAGATGGGCTCCCTTGAAGTCAAAGACCCCAGTTAGTAGCCTGAATTGTCATTATTATAATCCACCACCAATGGTGTCTAAAGGAAAGAATACATATAGGGTTTGAATATTTGGATGAGCCCCTTTGTCCTGTGTAAGCCTGAGTCTTCCCTATCTGGTAATTTCTGGTGATTGCCCTTGACTAGCAGTATTAGAAGTGAGAACCAATACTGTCTGGGCAAAGAGTCATCAGCAGCATCCTTAGAAGGTCCTTCCTTATTTTCTGAAGAACCTTGGAAATGAGAGGAAAGGAAAGGGGCATACAGAAACATCAATTTTCAGGCATATGTCTTCCAGGTATCTCTGCAAAGGGATGCTGGAGCAGAACTGCTTTAGCTGTTTATATCTGGAGGCAGAACAAATCTGTTTGAGGGATTTTCAACTGGTAAACTATTTGCAGGAAGACCTCCTGGTGCAGCATCCATTTATAATGTTTTTTTTTCTTTGATCTACTAAGGTGTCTGGCACTATATTCTGCTCTAAGCAAATGTATGCTGGCCAGAGGAATAAACGGTCTATAAAATATCTAATTTCCAGGTGATCAGGGCCAGTCTATAAAGGTGGCAAGATCTTGGCCTCCTGATTTATGTACTACACCCACAGTGTTTTTGTCAGTCACCATCTGTAATATGCCTGGAGATCAAAGATGGTTTAGAGCTATCAGGACCTTGATAAGCCATCATTCCTTTAAGACCGACCGGCATGCTAGTTTCTGTAGTAAAGTCTTCAAATTACCTGCACTTTCCTGCCTTGGATATAGGCTCTCAAAATCTAAGTCTGAAGCATCTGTGGTCATGCTCTGGCAAGGACATAAAGGATTAATGAACTCCTGCACTGAATACATATTTCCTAGCCCACCAAAGCAATTTCTTCATTACAAAGTGGAGAACTGGAATTATCTGCATAAGAGAATAGGAGTGTGGGCCAAACTGACTTGAGATCCACTGCATCTTCATCTTGTAAAGTTTTCTAATATAATTCATCAGAAGAGACGGGGCCATAAAATCCTGGGGCTTTCATAAATTCCTTTGTTAAAGTCATTTGTTGTTTCTGAGAGTAAGAACAAAAGTTGCACAGCCTATACCTTGTTTGGTGGAAAGGAGGCTGGCATTAGAAAGGTGTCTAAGGAAACATCCCAGGAATACCCCTTGGTGAATGGTATTCCAAGGATGACCAAGTTTCAAAGTGAATCCAAGGAGAACACATTTTTTGGTAAAATTCTAAGGCTGTTGACAATGCCTGTCTAGCTGGATGGAGCTCGAACTAGACAATCACTTGAGTATGAAAAATGTGAATACCTTGCAGCTTGCAGTAAGCTATTACTGGGGTAAGACATTTGGTAAAGGCTCTTGGAGCAGAACATCCAAATGGTAAAGTAAATTGATAAAGTAATCCCAAAGCAAAGAATTTAATAAAGTATAGGATTCCTGCACATGGGAATGTGAAGGTAAGCACCCTTTAAATCTAGAGTGAACAAATAAGCTTTAGGAGAAAGTAGAAGAAATGTGGTTCGGAGAGATAGCATTTTGAGCCTTGGAACATGCATGAAGGTCTTTAATCTGGAGAGGTCTAAAATGGGTCCTCCTGTTGTCTTCCTCTTTGGATACCAGAAAAAAAAGGTGTTAAAGAAAAAAACATTTCCCCATTGTTCTACAGGAATTAGTTCTATGACCCTCTGAAGAAAGTTTTCTTTGGGAATCCAGTCCATTCTTTTATGCAGAAAATGATACCCACTGGAGCTTGTAGAAGATTTTTATGATTTCTAGCACCTGGCAGTCTATCATGACATAATTCCAGACCATCATATTGACAACACAGCCCAAGAGTTGACCGAGTGGTCAGAGACTTGGGGATACACAGACAGTAATCTAGCCTAGTAGTGAGGAAATCATTCTATGCTGTGCAACTTATAAACAAAGGTATGGCATCCAGGTCCAAGGAAGTCATTGTTCCACTGTAGTCAACATTCATCAGACCCATCATCGAGTACAATGTCACCTCTGATAGGTACCTAACCAGGCATATCCAACAACTGGAATGCAGAGCACCTCAAGGCCATATTCCTGTATTCTGTCTCCTACAGGCTGTTGAGGGGAGATCTATGCTTGGCACACAAGGCTTTGTCAGACCTAACTCTGACGGAACTCCTGCATATCCACAAAATAAACAGCTTCAGAACTACCTATTCTAAAGGCTTAAACCTTGAACATGATATAAACAGGACCTGCTGGAGGGACAGGTATGTATCCCAGAGACTACCTCTTCTCTGTAAGAGGCTCCCCATCCATGTGAAGCAGAGTTCCTTCCTAACCCAGCTGAAGTGTAACTTGGACAATTGGATGCTTAATGGGAATTCATCCTTGGTTTGGCACCTATTTCTCTAATGGACATAGGCAGCTTGTAAATGGTTCATCTCCCAGACCCCTGCTTGTAAATGTTTCACCTCCCAGGGCCCTGCTTGCAAATGTTTCACCTCCCAAATCCCTGCTTGTAAATGTTTCACCTCCCAAAACCCCTGCTTGTAAATGTTTCACCTCCCAAACCCCTGCTTGCAAATGTTTCACCTCCCAAGACCCTGCTTTTACTCTTATCAGGGTAACAGAACTTGTCAGAGATTTGGGATGCATGGCTAGGCTTAAGAAGGCCCTTGTGGTCATTAGCCTAGTGCACACATATGAATCTAGAAGGCAAGGAGAGAGCACCCCAATAGTTTTCTAACAAAATCAATCGATCCCAACTGCCAAAGGTGTCCCTAAGTGGTACAACAAAGTAGCAAAATCTTCAAGGTACACCACCACAAACTTGTGTCTCAACATCGATAAAAACGCTCTTTATTCAAAGAAAACCAATAAAAAGTGTTGTTGTTGTGTCTTTTGGCTTATTAGGGGTTAGGGGTCGCCACAGCGGAAATCCGGTCCGATAATGTTTGGTAGTGGATTTTTACGTGCCGAGTTACCAGCCCTGACGCACAACCTTCAACGAAGGCAAGACCATTCACGCATGCCTCCACACAGAAGACGCTCCAGCTGAGAATCGAACGATCCCAGCTGAGATAAGTACTTTCAGCTTCTTAAGCCTTCTTCAGATCATTTCTTTCGAATAAAGAGTGTTTTTATCACTGTTGACACAGAAGTTGGTGGTGGTGCACCTTGAAAATTTTCCTATAGTAATTTTCTAAGGAGATATGCTAGGATTGGGGGGGATGGGTATTCGGCAAGGATAATCAGAAATGGTTTATTTGTGAAGTGGATCCTTAAGCTCTACTAGTCAGCTTTTGGGGGTCTTCATGCAGTTTCTTTTTAAGCTGGTCTTTCCCTAATTCCTGCTATGTGGATTTAAAAGGCTTATAAAAGAAGGGTGGTGGGTTTATTCGGATACATTTATTTGAAAGTGGGGTACCAGAGACAGAAAAAGTTTTACACCTTTCGAACGTTTCTACAGAAGGTTTCCTAATAAGACTTTAAGGCATCATTTAGTAGCACAGCTCTGATATCATCTTTTACAGGCTGAAGCATAAGTCAAGAAAGTCTTCTCTCATGATACAGCCTGCGGGCAGCTGTCCTAAAAGCAGTATCCACAATACTATACCCACACTTTATATGTTTAGCTAGTTGGGTGGATGAATTAAGCACTTCCAGAAGGTTAGCTTTAATATCAGCATTATGATTGTTCGCTATAACCTGTCTTGTACTATTCTGAATGGCTACAAAGTATTTCATTATGTGGGTATGACAACTGAGAGCTCTGAAAGATAAAGTGGCAGAGATATGAAAGTACAGTTGCTTAAATAAACTTACTGTAATAACAAATGTTCTAATAGATTACTGTTACAGTAATTAAGCTATGCAGGATGTATCCTGCTGAGGATCAGACATCTTTCCAGCTTCCACACGTTAATATGAGCACTGGGTGTTTGAGCCAGTATAAAATCAGACTACAGGAACCAAACTTCAGAGTTTTCTTGCTTCAGTAACAAGGAAGACTAGAGCCTGGTTCACTAAATATGTGGTGGGAAAAGAGGACAACAGGGACTCCCACCCTGGTATAAAAAAAAATCACAAGGAGGAGGAAAGGAGGGTGGGTGGGTGTTTGTACTACAATGATCTATTCAAACATCTACTGTTATGCAAGTTTGCTTACATAATATACTTTGTTGATCATTAGATCACTGTTGCAGTAGCCTGAGCTATATGGGATGAATACCAAAGCAAAGAAAGGGAGGAGGGAGGTTGAAGAATTAGAATCTAGGAGTCCTTGGAGGATGGATGAAATGAATCCTACTCTGGCCCTAGAAAATGAGTCAATTTTGTAGTGTCTGGTAAAAGTATGAGGAGAAAGCCATGTTTGTTGCCTCTAGAATATTTCCAGAGTTTACCCCTTCTCAAAAAGCAACAGAAGTAGCCATAGCCTTGGAAAAGTTGGTCCGGACTTTGCCTGAAAGTGTCTTTCTATGAAATGAACAACAAAATTGAATGGCATGTGACAACCGCTTTGAAATGTATGTTTAGAAACCAGTCATCCCCTTTCATACCTTCTTACTAAATAAACTGATTAGATTTTCTGAAGTCTTTTGTCCTATCAATGTAGAATATGACGGTCTGTGAACATCCATAGTATGAGGGATTTTGTCCATACACCCCCCCTTATTTTTTGCCCTCAGAAAAAGCAGAAATGTATCAGACTGGCTTAAGGTAAACTCTGACACCACTTAGTATATACAAGAAAAAGAAGTTATGTCTTACCATAACGTTCCATCTGTATTGTTGATCCTCGTTCAGTCATTACGCATGGGTATTGGTTCCGACCTGGGAACCGAGCCGGCCATTTTCCAAGCTCGCGTCAGCTTCAAACTCTCGAGCTAAACTCTTACCCACAATCCCCCTCTCCCTGTTACCTCAGATTGAGTTTGCAAGTCAAAGAAGGTAGAGGCTACCTCTGGTCAAATAATCTAAGAGAATCGGATGGTGAGATCCACTAGAAACAACAGCAGGGGGAAGGAGCGAGGGTCATAATGACTGAACGATGATCAACAATACAGATGGAATGTTATGGTAAGACATAACTTCTTTATCTGATGTTGTTAATCCTCGTTCATTCCTTACACATGGGACAGAGTCCCCAGCTACCTCTATTCCTGGGAGGCTCTCATGGAAGGACATTCCTGAGCACCAAAGAACCGAAAGATGCTCTTCCCCTGGAGGCCAAATCCAATTTGTAATGATTGATGAAGGTATGAGGCATAGCCCAAGTTGCAGCTGCACAGATGTCATGGAAGGCAGCAGAAGTTGCCACCGACCTTGTTGAATGAGCTTTCATGGTAGTAGGCAGCGAGATATTGCATTGTGCATAAATGAAGGTCACACAGTCCTTCAACCATCCAGCTAATGTGACCTTAGCAACAGCAGGTCCTAATCTAGGTCCAGAAAAAGCCAAAAATAACTGGTCAGATTTACGAAAAGGCCTAGTCCTGTTTAAGTAAAAATTAATTTGCCTGTGGATATCTAGGGTATGTAGGCAATACTTTCTTCTGTTTGAATGATTGGGAAAGAAAACTGGCAATTCAGTGGCTTGATTAATGGACATTTCAGAGATCACTTTAGGCAGAAAGGATGGATTAGTTCTCAGAGACACTATCTTTATGAAAAATCAAGTATGGACTCTTGATACATAGAGCTTGAAGCTGAGAAATATGTCCGGCAGAAGTAATGGTGACCAAAAACAAGGTTTTCCATGACAAATACTTGAGGTCGCAAGAAGAGGCAGGTTCAAAATGTGGAATTGTCAGAACTTGTAGAACTAATGATAAATCCCATGGTTGAATAGGTTCTCTAAAAGGTGGCTTCAGATGATTCACACCTTTTATGAAGGTCTTGCACAATTTGTGGGACATGAGAGGAATCTTGGACACCCTCATGAAAATTAGAAATTGCAGCCAGATGAACTCTAATGGTAGAGGCCGATAGACCCGACTGAGAGAGGATGGCCAGACAGTCTAGTATTATCGATACTGGTGCTGAGAAGGGATCTACTTGTTTATCTTTCAGCCAACAGGTAAATCTTTTCCACTTGCTCAGATAAGTAATTCTAGTGGAAGACTTATGAGATGCAATGAGAATATCACGTACTGATAAAGAAAGATCATTCTGCCTGGCAATCAAGGGAATTAGAGTAGCAAAGCCGTGAGCTTCAGGCTATTCAAGTTGGGATGAATCAGTTTCTGTGGATGTGAGATAAACTCTGGGGTTGGATGGAGAATCCATGGTCTAGTAGGCGAGGCCAAAGGAAGGGGAACCAAATCTGTCAAGGCCAATATGGTGCTATGAGGATCATCTTGCTCTTCAACTGACAGGGCTTTCTTCAGAAACTGGGGAATAAGGGGAAAGGGTAGAAATGCATAAAGAAGACCTGAGGGCCAATCGTGGACTAGAGCATCCCTGGGTGACTGTCCCGGAGGGGGAATCAGGGTGAAGTAGTTGCTGCATTTGCAGTTGCTCGGGGATGCAAAGAGGTCACAGCAAGGATGGCCCCAGCGGTGGAAGATCTCCGCCGCTATCAAGGGATTCAGGGACCATTCATGAGGTTGAAGAATGCACCTCCTGAGTCTGTCTGCTATCACATTGGAACTCCCGGGAATGCGCATTGCTAGAAGAAAATGGTTGGTAGCCATCGCCCATTGCCATATCCTCATGGCCTCTTGACAAAGGGGGGTAAGACTTGGTTCCACCTTGCTTGTTGATGTACCAGACCACCGCCATGTTGTCTGATTGAATCACAATCATCCCAGACGGCAGCAGGGGATGGAATGCTTGCAATGCCAAAAGCATCACCCTCAGCTCTAGAACGTTTTTATGCAGATGGGCCTCCAGTTCGGACCAAGTGCCTTGGACTGTCTGTCCCAGACATAGACCTCCCCACCCCATCAGGGAGGCGTCCGTGGTCACCGTGGCCTTGGGTTGCTGGGTGGAGAAGGGACGAGACCATTGTGACAGATTGTGTGTCATCCACCAGTTTAAATCCTGTTTGCACCTGTGGGTTACTTGAATCATGGCTGAAAGAGGATGCTGAAAAGGATACCATTGGGTAAGCAGTAGCCATTGTAGAAGCCTCGTGCTTTGGAATAGCAGCTCGCAGTTCGTGTCCAAAATAACCCATATGAATTCTGTCGACTGAGATGGGGTGAGACTGGATTTTTGCCAGTTTACGGTTTTGCCTAGCCTTTGAGCAGTGAGGAGAGAGTATGCCAGGGCTTCTTCCAGTAGATGTCTGGTGGGGGCGGAAATGAGCCAGTTGTCTAGGTAAGGAAACACCTGGAATCCTTGAAGTCGCAAGTGAGCTGTGACAACTGCCATGCACTTTTTGAACACTCGGGGGGCTGTAGAGAGTCCGAAGGGCAGTACTCTGAACTGGTAGTGACTGGCTCCCGCACGGAAGTGCAGAAATCTTCTTGATGGCCTGTCCACTTTTATGTGGTAGTACGCATCTTGAAGATTTATTGAGCACATCCAATCATCATTTTCCAAGAGTGGGAGGATAGACTGTACTGTGACCATCCAGAATTTTTGTACTCTCACAAACTTATTCAACACACTGAGATCCAAAATTGGTCTCCAGTCCCCAGTTTTCTTTGGCACCAAAAATAGTCTTGAGTAGAATCCTGATCCTATCTGGTCTGGAGGGACTGTTTGGATGACTCTTTCTTAGCAGCTTTTCTAACTCTAGTGCTGCTTCTTCCCTTTGACTGGGTGGCACGTCGGGAAGGTTTTTTGAAGGGGCAGGGCAAAGATCGAAGGGGATATGATAACCTCTGGTTATAATCCTTTGTACCCAAGAATCAGTGGTGATGGTTAGCCAGGCAGAAGGGTACAAGGAGAAACGTCCCCCAACCACCTCCAGAGGAAAGCAGTTGGGCCGCTCTTTAGGAGCACTGGTAGGATTGACCAGGGAAGGAATCCCTGGAACCCTTGTTACACGGACCCCCTCTGCCCCGAAAGGAGCTTCTTCCCTGTGAGTTTCCCCCTCTGCCTCTAGGGGAGAACTCGGCCCGTATGTCACGGAAAGGACCCTGAGATTTCTTGAACCATATCTTCCCACTCTTGGTTTTGGGAGAAAGCAAATTGAGAGGAAGAATAATGGACACCTACAGCAAAAAGGGTCTTACCGTCCAGTTCACATCTGGCCAGTGTGCTTTTAACTTTGGGTCCAAACAACGAGGAGGCCTCAATGGGAGCATTAAGAAAGGAAGCCTTAAAGGTTTCCGTGAAATTGCACAAGCACATCCAGGTGTGTCATCTCAAGACCGTAGCTGAACCTGCTGATCTAGCTGCTCCTTCTGATGCGTGAGATATCAGTCGCATAGAGGAGTTAGATATTGATTCAATGGTGGCCAGCTGAGGCCACTTTGTCACAGACCTCATCAGACACGGCACCAGCCAAGGTTTCAGACAGCTCAGAAATCAGATCCCTTTGAAGCCTGGTGAAGTGTGCCATATAATTCAGGGACCTGATAGTAAAGGTCGCTGAAGCAAAGGTGCGCTTCCCTATCCTGTCCAGGGCCCGGGACTCTTTGTTAGGTGGATGGACAATCTGGCTTTCTACTTCTGCCAGATCCATTTTTGTTGCAGCCGCCACCACCAAAGCATCCACAGGAAGACCTTTGGATCAATGGGGACCTGAAGCAGGAGGGGACAAAATCTTATCTGGCCCCAGGGGAATAGCTTCCTAGCACACTGCACGATAAGCCAGACAAGTTCATCGGCAGGTGGAGTAACCCAGGAGGTAGGGGGCCAGGTGCGAAAGGCCTGCAGGAACACACATTCCTCAGAGGTCAGATTAGAAGACTGCCAGTCACCTCTCTGTTTCAGGATTTCGAGGATATCACCAAAGGATACCTCAGAGGGTGACCGGGGGGATCCTTCCCCTTCATTGAAATCTGTGTCTTCAGTGAGGGACTCCTCTGTGGAGTCCATGTGCTTCCTCTTACACAAACCTTTCCAGTGGACCTCCTCAGTGGGAGGAGCTGGAGAAGACAGTGGAAAAGGGGATTCCTGTGGGAATATATCCTGAGGCCCTTGCACCTGGTGTCCGCTAGGTGTGACTTGTGAAACCAGTGTACCAGAGGAGGTTGGAGTTACAGACAGTCCAGTATCGCCAGCAGCAGCAAAAGCCTTCTCCATCAGTTGGAAGGCTGGTCCACCTGAAGAGGAGTGCATGTCTAGGACAGGGGTCACCCCTACCCTATGTGGCTCAGCCTGCCGACCCACAGTCCCTGGATGGCTGTGGCGCAGCAAGCTATGTGTGTCACAACTGACACCTGGGTCATGGCAAAACTTTCCTGCCATGAAAATAACGGTGGCTCCTTAGTGAGATCCATAAAGGGGGACCGCAGAAGGGGAAGACTGTGCTATATCCATGGACTTCAAAGGCAATGAAGGAGGAGAATAAGAAGGGGTCTTTGGAGATGGGTGATCACCTCCCAAGGAAGGATAGTTCCTGAGGGGTGGGATACCTCTGGCCAAGAGCACCTGATCCACAAGACGCAACACATCATGTTTGGAAAGGCTTCTAGTGGACCTCACAGAGACTGAGGGAGAAACAGGCCTGTCCACAGAAGAGGCAAACTCAGTGCCCATCTCACCCATCTGCACCGAGGACAATGGTGCCGAGAGAGAGAGTGGACTATGGGTGTCGAGGTCATGGTATGCACCGACACGGGGATCGGTGCCGAAGTGGTTGTCAGTACCGAAGCTGGAACTGATAAAACTGGAGTAAACAATAAAGGCTTCAGTTCTGAGGAAGATCTCGGAGCCGACGTGGTCAAGGTCTGCGTGCCGACTGAACGGTCGGTGCCGATACAGTGGTAATAGTCTGAACCAAGGAGCCCCTCGGTGCTGATATAGTGAAGGCCGCAGGAGAAGACAGAGCCGAGATCACTAATGGAGCCAAAGGCCTCGGTGTTGAAGGTCCAGGCACCGAAAGCACTGGGGCTGACAGTGAGCTCCGGAGCCGTAATTTTAGCCTTTTTAGGCTTTGGTTGGCAGGAGTCCCCAACTGGGGACGAAGGCAAAGATTTAGCCTTGGTAGGATCATACAACATTTTCTTATGGGCTCTAGGAGAGGTCGAGGCCTCCGACCCAGAAACAGCCTCTGAAAAGGGAGATTTAAGAAGTCCCTTCAGTAACAGCTTGCTTTTCCTTTCCAACAAGGTTCTATTTCAAAAGTTCTCACAAATAGTACAGGGCAGGTCAACAGACAAGTGAGACGCCCCCAAACAAATGCACAAAGAATATGCATCAGAAGAAGGTAGTTTGTGTCCCCGGACTACCTTTCTTATCTGCCATGACAGCAAATTAATTAATAGAAAAAGGTACCAGCAATGGTACAAAAGAAGGTATGAGAAAAAAGGAAAGGATTACCAACGATGGTAAAGAGAGAATACCTCGTGGTAAAAAGGTAAAGAAAATATCAGAAAAACCTGAAGAAAATATGTACGCTAGATGCGATAGGGTAAGAGACAACGAAATATAAACTTTTCTGACAGAAAAGTAATCTGAAAGACTATTAAACAAGAAACAACTGTACTTAGCTCAAGAGAAGTAGCTTGACACGACCAAATGGCAACGCGGCAAACGGAATCTGGGGTAACAGAGAGAGGGGGGTTGTGGGTAAGAGTTTAGCTCGAGAGTTTGAAGCTGACGCGAGCTTGGAAAATGTCCGGCTCGGTTCCAAGGTCGGAACCAATACCCATGCGTAAGGAATGAACGAGGATTAACAATATCAGATGTGTTGGTTTTCAGAGACGACCTATCTTCGTGGAAGACTATGTAAGGTTGATTTACCATAAGGGGGTTGTAACTTGGGTAATCTTCTCAAAGTCAAAGCAATGACTAACACTATTTCCAAGATAAGAACTTCACATTAACCTCATGAGCTAGTTCAAAAGGAAAAAAAAAAATCAGCTTTTAGAGAGCAAATCTAAGATCCAGTGAAGGAGCCACCCATTTCACAGGAGGACATATATGAAAAATCCCTTTCAGAAACAGTTTCACTTGAGATAAAGAAGAAGAAAGTGGGATCCATATGCAGACTAGCTGAAACGGGAGACACAAATCTTTAAAGAAAATAGGAAATGACACAGGACAATAGCCCACACAAATACTGCAGAATCACAGACTAAGCCTTAAATGGATCCTGGTTCACAATGGCACCAGCTGGAAAATCTCTTTCATTCGGCCATATAGGATTTTTTGCTAGCAAACTTTTTTTAGCTTCCTTTAATATCTGCTGCACATCCTCAGGGAAAAGGGTAATCTGGTAACAAAGATGAAAGTTAAGACTTGGGTTTTGGAACAGCGTTACCATATTGCTTTGGACGTTTTGGGGAAGGACAAAGGACATACAGTCAAATCTGCCTTTTAAGACTACTGTTCTTTTTCGAACCTCCTGCCACTGCTTCATGAATGTTTGTTTCCTATAAAATGACCCTGGGCTGGAAGGAAAGCTTATATTACATTTTGGAATAGGGGATTAAAATATCTGAGAGCAAGCCTGGATTAATTTCCATCTTTCACCAAATATTTTGAGGACTTCAACAGAGGAAAGCCAAATAGTATTTTTTGTTTGCTTCTTATCCAGAGGTGCATTCAGAAATTCCATTTTGACATCCTCTGGTAGATTCTAAGAATGCAGCAATGCAAATCTCATCACTAAACCAGTGGCAGATGTCCTAGTTAGCTTCAGTAGTATTATGTAAACATTTAAAACAGTGTTTAAGTTACTTGAGATACAGAAGAAAGTATGGAATTCAAGGATGCCTTAGTTTCAGAGAAATAAAGGTTAAAATTCATCTTTTTCCTATTGTCAAAAGGAGCCAAGAGAAACTGATGAGAGCTTGACAATTTACTGTTCTAAATGCTAACGTGGAAGAGGTATACTCTCTTTCCAAACCTATTAAAGGCTGTGCCAACTTGGTCAGACAGAACAGAATATGCTGCTATCAAGTGTTTGGTACAAATTGGTTTTGAAAGAGAACTGCAGGATCTGCCCTGGAATTTCTCAAGTTAGACATGTCTGAGGAACTTTACAGGGGCTGGTGGTTGGCTGTCAGAACTACAGATTACAGTGGAAGTGTCCTATAAGGCTGCTACAACAGTACTCTGTGGGTTTCAGACATTTCTTTCTGATCTAAATATTTCACTCTCAGAAGAAAGAAATGTTTCAAAAAGGAATCTGAGGAAATGTTTTCAAACTCAGTTTCTCAACTTTATGCAGTGGAATCTTGCAAAGCATAGTCCAAGCCAATTTCTATAACTCAGATTCTCAATCAGAATCAGATGGAGAGGATGACCTTTTTCTTTTAGACATCTGGAAAGATGATTGTAAAGACTGGAAAGCATTAAATAAGTTCGTTTAAAGCCAAAATAATCACTTTTTGCTCCCTGGACTGAAGGGGATACCATAGTAGAAGTATGCCTCAGTTAGTGTTTTTCCTGAAGTATATGCCAAAAAGCAGCATTCAGATATGCAGTCATCATATCTAATGAATCAGACTCCTCAACATGGCCCTGAAGTGGAATACTGACTGCTCACTCCTCCAGAACCAGCAATAGTGGTGTTTCCTGGCCCAAAATGGACATAAGCCTTGGAGGATGTGCCCATATCTTGGCCAGAGGAGTAGATAAAAAAATGGATTGTCTGGGTGCTCTGAGATGGCTGCAGTGGAAGGATGAAGCAAGGATGAAGCATGAAAGTTCTGAATTTTAGTGCCAGTGCTTGTTTGTATACCAGCTCTCCCTCGAGGACTGGTGGGCATTCAAGGCATGTGGAAGATGCTCTAAAGCTTTGGAAGCTGCCTGGGTGTCAACTCCTTGGCAGGATATACCCCCCAAAGAGTTTAGGCTACTGCAGCACTGACCTAATGATGAATATCCTTTTCAATCATACCTGTCTATAACTCTACTGTCTATCACTGGGAATAAAACTGGGTTTAAGAATAATCCTGGATTCTTTGAATTGATAGAGATAACAGCTGCATCAGCAATGGGTTATTTATAGAAATATTTACTGGTGACAAAACTCTATAAAATTTGCTTGACTTCTTGGGGGCTGGAGGGTGGGAGTCAGGGGCTTGGTTAGCTGCCAGAAAACTATATTCTAATGCTCCCCAAATAGAAGAAAAAGCTACTGACCTGGAGACGTCCATATTTTAGAGTTCGTATCTCTTCTGGGAGACAAAGATTACTCTGCATTCCCATTTAAAAAAAAATCATCTGTGCACTGGAATCCCTCACCCTCCACAAAATCATTTTTTAAGATAATCTGAAGACATAGTCTCATCAGCCATAATGGCTTACAAAGGAGCAATTTTAGAGTGTCCAGGAGAAGATGACAGAGGGCCCTGGGATGAAAAGGCACGTTTAGTGAACCCAACCATCTCAGACCAACAGAGTAGTGGAAGTCTGGTTGGATTCAAGCGGGCCTCTGTTAGATCTACATTTCTTTTTAACTGAGCGGTGACTGGAGTAGGCAGAGCATGATGCTACAGAGCACAAGCTAATGTCTGAAGCAGTGTTCTTTTGGTAAGGCCATTTATAAGTTTAGCCATGCAATCTAACCCAACTATGTCCCTATGTATCATGGGCATTTATTTTTAGAGGTTATTTGTTGGGGGGTGTACATGAGTTTGGGCATTACTGTCTACATCTGTCTATCAGGGACACTGATGGCACACCCACGGTGAACGTCCGATTTTCCAACCATTGGTCAAGGTTACTCGCACAGGGTTAGGGATGAATTCTGCTTCACTTGGATAGGGATCCTCTGAGAGACATCTCTCTCTCCAATATATCTTATCTTTATCACATGTAAAAATTAAATTCTTGTATCTAGTGGTTCTGATGATCATCATTTTGCAGATGTACAAAAGGTCCATCAGAGCTGGATTAGACAATGTCTTGTATACCAGACATACATCACAGGTCAATAATCTGTAGGGGATAAAGTACAGAAATATGGCCTTAAGGCAATCTATATAGAACAATTTGTTTGTTGCATATGTCTGGTCAGGTACATGCTGAATGGGGCATTATACTCAATAAGGGCAAAATAAAGTGGCACTATGACTTCCTTGGACTCAGATGCCATGCCCTTACTTATATGTTTGGTCATACATTGGTCAAAGGCCAGGTAATAGGGTAAATATATTGCCAGATCCCAGACTACAGGGTTAGCTCTTAAGGGTGTCTTATCAATGGAGTAATTAGCCTGGACAGCAGCTTTCCCAAAAGGCACATAGTTCTTGGCTCAGAGTTTTAATCCGTGACTTTGGTACCAGTCATATTTGTCTTTGTTAGACCCTTTTGTAAGATGTGTGTGTCATGGGGGGGAGATTTATGATAGCTCCCAGTTTCCATTTATCTGTGAGCTTGGTCAGCCAAAGGCCCATAAAATTAGCCTTTACCTCTGAGACGTAGATGCTATATAGGAGCAGTTCCAGCATGGAGCCCTGTGGAACCACCCTGGTGACCGGACTCGTACTGGAGGTGGTACCACTAATATTGACTTCTGGGATCCTTGTCTGTGAGCAAGGAGGCAATCCAGCTCTAGTTATGTAGGGGTTTATACAGAAACTGGTGAGTTTGTCGACTATATGAGTGGGATATTGTATCAAATGCCTTAGCCAGATCTAAGTTGGCAGTATGCAACATTTTCTCTTATTTCCACTGACTTTTTGACCCCAGGTTTAATAGGCATAACCTTCCCTTGATAAAGTCACACTGGGTTAGGTACAGTGCCTGAAAGTTGCCTGTGTCTTTGTTGATCATTTTCTTCATAATTTGTTCCACTGCTTTGCATATTAGTCTAGTCAGACTAATAGGTCTGTGGTTTCCAGGGTTGGTTGATGGTCCAAACCTTGTGAAGCAGAATAACTACTCAGCCCTCCACTCTCATGTTACGAAGTCCATCTTGAGGCTATAGTTGAAAAGTGACTCAAGTGGTCCTGACAGATCATGTTTCAAGCTAATTAGGAAGCATCTCAGGACACTGTTTGGGCCCAATGAGGCTGTGTTTTTGGCCTTAGAGAGCACCACCAGGATCAGCTACCCCGTAATGGTTGGGGAGGGGGTTATATTAGTTGGTATTTCATGGGGAGGAATGGGGGATGAAGCCTGAGATAAATTTGTCAGCCAGCACATTTGCTATGTCGCACTGCTCAATGAAGGTGGCACCTCTGACCATCAGTTTGCCACATTGGTGTGTGCTTCCTTTGAAGTTTCAGACAATCTTACATTGACTTGCCTTTATATGAACCTCGTAATTGGCCTTGTTGGACTTAATTTGTCCTCCGCTTCTTGCTTAGTTTAATTAGATAGCTCTTATCTTTATGGGAGTTGCTCTTCCTGATTTTAGCCATGACTTTTTCCTTTTATTATACCCTATTAAGGTTAAAATGCCACCAAAGTGGTTTGTTTTGGGACTAATTTCAGTAGGTACAGCAACCTCTATACAGCCATTTACATGACTGTAGAGGGTCTAACAATTCCATATAGGTTGCTGTGACCTTGGGGTTGGGAGGGGCACTGAATTTTGACAAACTATCGTTTAATAGGATATAATTTGCTCTGGAATAGTTCCTGTTACAGGGTTACAGAGCTGATTTTTATTTCAAAGGATACCACTTTGTGGTCCAATCTCACCAGTGAAGGTATGACATGGGGGGGGGGGGGTGACGCAAGCATTCTTCCATAGTGGTGAGTACCATGTCCTGCATGTTTGAACCTCTGGTGGGTGTGCATATTATCTGGTCAAGGGTAGCTGTGTTAACAAAATCTAGGAATCATTGTATCTGTGAGTATAACACAGTGTATGTTTCTTCTACACCTGGCAAATAGAATAGACTTGTACATTGTGCTCCAAGACAAAATAGGCAACCTAAGTGGAAGTCCTTGTAAGGAGTCTTGCTGCCCACAGTCACACTTTTCTCCTACAGGACATAAAGCAGCATCTGTGTTTTATTCTTTTATTGGAGATTTTCTCCCAAGGACTCCACTGAAAATGGCTACAATCCAGGTGAACATCCCAGCAAACTAGTGTGTGTGTGCACATTACAGACCTATATACATACAAACATAGTCCTTTAATTACAATATACTAAAGAAATAACCATTCGAATGAACAAGAATTGGGAAGAACAATATGGGGTGGTTTCCCTTTCTTATTTTGATTTCTCTCTTTTTTTTTTTTTTTAAGGTAGGAAATGCAGTTAACAGGCACCTGCATACAATAAAGTCTGAACACTATAAAAGATGGTTTCTTTTTTCATTTGTACTAAAGAAGTTTTATTAAGAATATTATTGATCCCAGAAAGATTTCTGTGATGTCAAGTATATGCTTTAATAACACTTTAAGGCAATAATAATGTGAAATGTTAGTTATGTGAATGAACATTATAAAAACAAAACATCACAAGCGTAGGAATATATAAATACATACATTTTCACTGAAGACATGATGTTCATCTGGAGGTTATTACTATACTCCATCTTACTTAGGATTACATTTACATTAAAGATCAGATTTGTATTATAATGCATTCATTTATTTATGCCTTTTTAACAGGGTTAGTCCCACTACGCCAGTGGCTTCTTTTTAGGGGGGATACCCAACATGGCATTCATACTGTTAGAGTAAATATGGACAGAGCACCAGGGACATGCCCTACACTTTTCAATAAGTGCCATGGGATGTTTTACATACACCTGACTATAACCATCTCAGGCAGACAGGGCCTTGGTTTTAAGCCTTAACCCAAAGATGGCACACTCAAGAATGTAGCACACTCCCATACCTGGTGTTAGAATAAAACTCAGCATCTTCTGATCCTCCAAATATACGGAAAAGTTTAATTACAAGGAAGTGCTAAAATGAAGAAAAAGCTAAATGTGAGTATTCAAAATTGCACTTTGTAGGATATTTCAATGCAGGGGCAATTAGTTGGGAACACATGGCCGAAATGTAATTCAGTTACAGATACACGTCTGCATCAAATTTATCATGGACACAAAGAAGCATACAGCACAGCTGAAATAACCAACTGTGGGGTGCCCACAGCAAAACTAAGGTAGTATCCGTCAGCCTTGTGAGTAGGAATATGGAAGGTAGGTATCATAGATGGTGTGCTTTAACAAAGGGGTGAGGAGGGAGTCAAGGGACTGAATGGCAAACATTCTGTACTTTTTACAGCCACAAAGGTTTTAGACTGGACAGGACTAGTCTGGCTGCTTATCACGGAGTATTAATGCTATATGCTGCTAATGAAGCTTCATTCTGTAGATGTAGAGAGACTCTTATCAGTCTCCATTTACATACCCCTTGACAATGAGCAAGTCACTTAACCAGGCAGACTCAGAGGTCACACCTGAAAAGTGGTACATTTACTCCTAGGAATTTACCTGGTTAATAAAAAAAAGAAAAATTATTGTTCTTGGGTATGACAAAAGCTTCAGTAAAACTTTTTCCTTCCTTTATCCCTTGGGATCATTTTTTTGTCCTTGGACTCAAAGAACTGCAGGAAGACAGGCCTGTCTAAATGTAGCTAGGTCCTGAGCAGGGATGGCACTAAAGTGAAGGAAAAACATGCAACTCTGTGCAGCATGTCGTGTTAAATTCTCCTTGGTAGTTTTCCCAGAAACAGGAGATTGTCCATCGTAGGTGTGGGAGGGGGGAAGGCAGCCGCATCAGGGACTGATAGCTGAAGAGGATCATTCCTATCAACCTCTTAGCTCAATAATCTGGGACAAAGTCAAAAGATGAGATACTGGGAGACAAAGGCTCAGAATCAGGGATATATTTTAAAGCATTGCTTTTATACATTTAGAAAGCTGCTGGAATAATAATCTTTGTAATAGCGTGCATTTTCTGATGGATATAATGTCTAAAACTCAAATATCCATTATTATTTAGTGACTGCAGTCCTCAACAATTTGCCAGAAAACCACACATTTTGCAAGGAACTTATGAAAAATATCAGGCTAAATCTAGGGCATTCTGCAATATTAGGGACAGTTGAGAGTTCTGAAAGGGATCTACCAATCACACTAAAATCTCCCGATTGCTCTTCACAACCTACTGACTTGTTGCTTAACTTGACCCCTTTTCCCATGTTTGTTGTCTTTTTCAAAGTGCCTTCTCTGCCCATATTGATCCACATTTGTCTGTGTCCTCTGAAAAGGGTCTTGCTCAAGTAATTTCTATAATAGTTTTTTTCTAAATTACTATCCAGATGAAGTTTAATGCTCCACATTACGTAGGCTGCTGCTGATAAAAGGCTCATGTGATCCAGTCTGTTTAACTACTTAAAAGAAAGGCTAATTTCTAAGCCCCATGTCTCCTTACTGCTGTTCAAGGGGTAGCTACCCTGTGGAGCAGGATTCCACAGTATCACAGACATTTATTGGACTACTTATTGATTTTTGCAGTATTCTGGGATACATTAATAACTTCCTCCTTTACAGAATAATCAATAGTGTCTTCAACAATGTCCATTTAATAGCATCGTCAGCAATGTCTGTTCAAAGGTGTTTCTAGATAGCATTTTGTAGCCCAGATCCCAAGATAGCAGAAGTGTAAACTTCTTCACTGAACCTTCTAAGTGTTATGTTTTTAGTATAATTTGGGAGTCTATGGGACCCTAAAACCAATTCAGAGCTCATAAAGATTACATAACTACTGGGTCTTCCACTTTGCATTTAATTTTTTAAACAGGTGTTCACACCACTTGTTTACTCTATAAATATATGTAGGCTTTTGGGTACATGGAGCTGTGACTCTGGATTTCTTGTGAAGCATTACCAAAAATGTCCACAAATGCTTGCATCACTACGGTCAGCAGCATACCTTTCAAATGCCCAGATTTCCGCCTCATATTTTTGGTCTATTCCTCATAAAATTTGTGGTTTTCTGATAAATCACTGGTATGATCTGAGGAATGAACTAAATAAATGACATACACTTCAGTTTCAGACTTCAAATCTTTCAGAAAATGTTATGTCAGCACAAACCCTGTTACTCTAGCAGCTTTCTAAGTTTGTAAGAGCAATATTTAAAATCTGTCTATTTTTAAAACCGTTGTCCTCCCCATTCTGTCAGACTTTGTCCAGATTTCTTGAACTAAAAGGTTGAGAGGTATGGTCAGCAGAAAGATTGTTTCTCAATCCTTAATGCAGAGTAAATACGCTCTGCAAACACCAATGAGATGTTCATGCTTCATTGTTGCAGTCATCACATTTGGGTTATCTGCTTGGAGTAGCCCTCAGTCGGCCGGATTATGTCTCATCTTCCATAACATCAGGTAGTCAGGGGTATAAAGCATGCAGCCGATGCCATTACATCAGTCTTTCTTGCCGTGCGGTGCCCGAAGCAGAAGCAGTTCGCAAGTGCCGGTCGGCAGACTCCTGAAATTTTCGTTTTTGAGTTTCAGAACTGAAGTCTTCAACTAAAGCTAAGTACCCCGTTGGGGAAACTTTTTCTTGCTCTAAACCGATGTCAGTAAAAGTCAATAATTATATTTCTTGTGGAAAGCAAATACCTCAAAGATTTTCATTCGTACTGTATCTCTTCCCTTGGCCCTGACCACGAGGTACCTCGCTGTCAGATTTGTGCCTTACTTAAACCACAAACTATTTGTCATCGATACATTTTTGCTTCTAAATATTTTGGTACTCAGTTCAATTATCCAGATATGTCTTCGGTAAGCCACCGGACTACCGACATCCCAAAAAAACGCAAAGATAAAGACAGAGACAGGCTGCCTAGGTCCAAAGCTGACAACGACGCTTCTCCTAAGCTAGTCACCAGTTCGCTGGTACTCAGTGAAGCACTTTCGCAGCCCCTGATACCCACTACCTTAGATTCGCAGGCCTCTACTGAAAGCTATTTAGAGGTCAGTATGCTGCGAGATGCTTCAACTGGGTTACCTGCGGATGTCTCTGCCTTGGATGGGTCCAGAGCTGCTGTGCAGGCACCAGCTTCTGAGGGTGTATTCAGGCCTACTGACTTGCATATTAAACCGACGCCATCTTCGTCTTCTAGACCTAAAACTCGAACCATGCCTAGGAAACCGACACCCAGACCGCATGGTCAGGCCTCTATGCCTAAAAAAACAAATAAGAATGGCTGAAGACCTTATTACAGCTCTGCATTTATCCTTGTTTTCCTCCTACCTAGTTATATCTCACTCCCTGCCCTGTTTTTCCTTCCCCTCCACCACTCTGTCCCGCTTGCTCCCATTACCAATCAGACTAGAATATGAATATTCCCCTCTAGCCTCCACTGCCTGTCGCTGAATCTTGTAGCCTACTCTAGTCTGTACCTCCCCCTGTCTGTCACTCTCCTCCCCTTACTACCTTTACTTCCTTTCCGACCAATTAAATATACCCAATCCTAAGAGGCGCCATCTTTAATTCCTTGTCTTACTCTTGGCTGCTGTGCGTCCTGGCCTCTAGCGTTCTTAACTACTGTAAGTAATCGCTCTGTACTGCTGTTTATCATTTATCTGCATTTCACCTGTAACAGTGTAGGATATATTATCAGCAAATTGTTATTTTGTTCAAACTGTTACCACGAGTGGACTGGTATATTCATCGCCGTACTCTACTACCTACTTAAGTGTTTTATATATGAACTGATATGTGCTGACTTATCTACTGGCTCTGCTTATTTCACATGCTGGATTATGGTATTTATTTAAACAGTCAACGCCAAGTTTGTCTTGTGTCTAGTGGCTTTAACATCACTTGCATATTATCTTACTACTGTATTTGCTCTAATTGCCACCTTATGTGTACTTGATTACATATATGCCGTAAACGGCTATATGCTTATGCGAGGTACACATGGAGCTGATGAATGCTGACTTACTTACCTGCATGAAGTCCCAAATATACACTCTAGAATATCTGACATTCTCTCTCTAAGACCACCTGTATGAATAACCTACTCAATTTTTGGGCATAAAGTCGTTTATTGAAACGATACTATGCTAAGGTGATACATACTAAATCAATCTATTGGATTTGTTGCTTGAGCTGTCATAGCATTGTACAGGCACAGCTCCATCTCCCACTCGATATTTCCTACAAATCAGCCCTAGAATATTTTCATGTTTTTGAGTTTTCTGCTTTATTTATTACTTCATGGAGGTGCCTCCCTATTCCATATATATATTCATGGCTTAAGAATTATTTAGTATCTCCTTGGGTTTCCTAATAGTGATGCTGAAACCATGTAGTGTTTTACTTTCTCAGTACTTTCTTGTTAGAATCTAATCGACCTTGCTAAACTGTGTATGTGCATACTATCCCGTACTGCCACATTTGTGTGTGTGTGTGAGTCCGTATAGTTTGGACATTTCATACAAGACATTTAATTTGCATTTATTCATCCACCCATAACATTTTACAGCTAATACACTACCCATATTAGCTACAGTTAACCCAAGTTGTGCATTTGTTTCTTAGTTCACAAGCTCCTACTGTACTGCTATTCTAATTGATTAATATAACCTAAAGGCTCATTTTATGGACTTCTCTATGACATTGATTGCTTATTTGATTTTTAAGTGAATTTGTCTCATATTTTTATCTAATACCTTTATTTTTGCCATAACTGTTTACTCCCTGTGTTCTTTACTACTTTGTCTTCTCTCTCCCTTTGTGTATCCAGCAAGTTAACCTGCCTGTCCTGAATTAGGGTTGGAGAACCTGCCCTGCCTGACAACCGCAAATCATTAATTCAAAACTAATACCCGCTGTTTCTTCCTAAGTTAAGGAATAGAGGCTAACTTCTCCCTGAACACATCCCCTCAAGAATACAAGAAAGTATATTTTTGCTGTATGCTAAGCTATTTGCTTAAAACTATAGGTGTTAAAAGTACCCTTCCCTGCCAGGATAGCCAGCAGCCATACTCCTCTCTCCTTCTCTGCCTTCATCTCTTCCCCTCCAGTAGCCTCTGCATTTGACTGCACTATTTCCCTCCCTTATTCCTAGACACCCTTATCCCCTCCAAGAGCTATTGTATCAATATAGTTTTTGCCCACTAGATGGCACCCTTCTCCAGACCTTACTATCTTTGTTCATTTAACCTACTGCTTCAAATTTAAATTTCTCAGGAAACTATTTTTCCTTAACTAGTTTATTGAAGTCTCACTCTACCCCTCCAATTTCTCAATAACTTACATAGTTACCCTACCTCCTCATACTACCATTTCAGTCCACTACCCCCTTAACCTTCTTCTACCTAAACTTACCTTCAGCAGTCAGCATTTCACTGATTGTTTTCACAGGATTTGTTTTCTTTTATAATTCACTTGGCTCTTCCCTCTCAGTTCATCCTGCGGACTCAATCCGCTCCCCCTGCCCTACCCCCCAATTCCCACCCCCATTACATATAGCCTTATACCTCTCTAGCCACTCCTACCTCCCCATCTTCCAATCCTATCCCACAACTCATTAAGGTACTCCACCTTACTATATCCCTCCTCCCACTTCTTCATTTATTCACTATCCAATCCCATCCCACAACTAATCTTAGACATTCCATCTTACTATTCCCCTCCCTCTTCATTTTCAACTCCTAAATACTTACTCTCCTCCCTCAACTTCTTCAGCATAATGCCTATTTCTCTTATATCAACTCATCTCAAACCCCTACTCGTGTTCTTAATTCTGCCTTTCCTTTTCCTTCCTTATATCCTGCCTATGAACATCTTAGTTACTCTAACTTCCAGCAGGCCACAAAAGATAGTTCCCTGCCAGCCTCATCAGTCACCTTAAAACACAGCAACATCACATCTACAAATTACTATCTCCTCCCAAAGTACCACAGAGTCATCCACATTAACTATAAACACCAACAATTTAAAAGAGCACATAACATATTGAATCTTTAGTCTAATTCACACATATAGACTGCACCTTCACCTCCTACTCGATGGTGACATCCATCCTAATCCTGGCCCCACCATTAATAGTCCTGCTAACCAAGAAAGACCTTCTCCCTCTTCTGTTCACACCCCTACAAGGCCTGCAAACTCCCTCTTCATAGCTCAGTTAAATATACGAAGTGTCAATAATAAAGTGACTGATCTTCATGCCCTGCTGGATGTACATGACTGACCTTCTGTGCCTAACCGAAACATGGTTAAAACCAACAACCCAAGATTATGAAATCACCCCTTCAGGATACAGTATGTTAAGAAGGGATCGCCCTTAACAAAAAGGGCAGGGGTGCAGCCTTATTATACAAAGCAGGCCTCCAAGTTACATAATTGGATATTCACCCACCTTCTGACAGCAATACTGAAATTCTTATCACTAAGCTACAATTAAATACTTGTAAGTCCATCTACATTATATGCTCATATCTTCCTCCAGATAACATCATCCCCTTGAAAATATCCTTAGCTGGCTGTCCACCAACTATCCACAAGAAACCATTCTCCTAGGCGACTTCAATATAGACTGGAATACATGCAACTCCAATAATCCATCTAACCACATTAACCTACATGGCTTCTCCCAAATAATCACCTCACTTACTCGTATACATAAACCTACCAAAGAAACCACCCTAGACTGGATCCTTATAAAAACTTTACCCACAACATATATGGCAGACATCCTCCCATCTGATATCAGTGATCACTCTCTAATTTATATAATTCGATGAAAGAATAATCATCCCAGCCCCATAACTTTTAGAACTATTCGCTACAATAAACATTTTAACCCAGAACACTTCCAGAATTAACTGAATGTATGCAACTGGTCACCCTTAAAACATGTACAACTAGACGAAGCAGTGGCATACTTCAACAGTAAGTTCCTTGAAATCTTGGACTACCATGTCCCTTCTTCATACTCTTTTTAGGAACAGTACCAAAACTGGTCCATGGCTCAAAGGAATCTAAGCAAAAGATTCTACTAAGAAACAAACTTTGGGCCAAATGGCGTACCTCTAAAGACCCATCTGATAATCTAAAATTTAAACAGCTTAGAAACTCGACTAAATCATCAATACTTCAGGACAAAAAAAACTTATTTCAGCTTCAACAATCCAATCAACAAAGTCCACAGAAATTTTGGTCAGGTATCAACCGACTCTTACATCCAGGCAACTCAAACACCTATCCCATCTGGAGGTACCCAAGACACTGCCAAACAAATTGCTGACTCCTTCAATGACTTCTTTACTGAAGCTATCCAGTCTCTTGCTAACTCTCTACCCCTTATATCCTCTAACCTGCCTTCATCCTTAACCTGCCTTCATCCTTAAACAACTTACCACTCACTTTCCAACTACAACCTGTGCCTACATCCCTTATCTGTACCCTCCTTCAAAAACTTAAACCCTCTACTCCCTCTGCTGACTGTTTACCTGCTAAATATCTTCACATAGCAGTTAAAGTTATTGCCTACCCTATCTCTATCCTAATCAATAGAACCATTACTGATGGAACCATCCCAACCATCTGGAAAATCTCTCATATAATCCCCTACACAAAGGTGGTAACTCAATAGAACTTTCCAACTTTCGTCCGATTGCCCTACTCTCTCCCATAGCTAAAATTATGGGAAAATGTATACACTGGCAGCTTCTAGACCACCACCTCCAAAATAACCTTTTAGCTAACTCCCAACATGGCTTTCGACCTTTCCATAGCACCACTACTGCCCTCCTATCATTTACTGATCTTATTAACAAAAACCGTAACAATAACACCCTGTCCTCTGGTTTCTTTATAGATCTTTCAAAAGCATTTGACATGGTTAACCATCAACACTACTGAATATACTTAAGTCCCTTTCACTCGATATTCAAGCACTACAGTGGTTCAAGTCCTACTTAAACAGGCAGTGCTTTGGGACAACACACTATCCTCCCCCCTTCCTGTCTCCCTTGGTGTACCCCAAGGTTCCATTTTGGGCCCTCTTCTACTCTCTGTCTTTATAAATGATCTATTAGTATCCCCCATGCTATATCCACACAATATGCAGATGACTCCACATTAATATCCTCAGCTACAGGTCCTTCAGAATTGCAGTCTTTTGTAGAGGAATGTTTTTTACAGCATTGTCTCCTCCTTAACCCTAAAAAGACTAAACTACTGCTGTATACTTCCACTCAAAAGTCCGCCCCACTTCAATATTAAATCTAAAAATGGTACAGTTATATCCCCTGATACCAACACTAAACTCTTAGGAGTGACCATCAACCATAACCTTAACTATGATACTCACATCAATACCACAATAAAATCAGTTAACCCAAAACTAGGTTCACTCTACAGAATTAAACCCTTCCTTACTCCCAGTGCCAGAACTACCATCGCCCACACCCACCTCATCTCTACACTCTTTTATGCATCTCCTATATATACAAACCTATCTAAAAGCAACCTCAACAAGCTGGCAATCTCTTACAATAACATTGCCAGATTTGCTACCAGCTCCCCATTTAGAACCCACCACTGCCTAAATCTGAATCAACTGGGTTGGCTGGAATTGCAAACAAAATCAAATTCTTTTTCACCAACTGGTTATTACCCATAAAATCCTGAATCATCCAGGTAACATACCAATTCTCACAAGTCTAATTAGCCCATATAAAAATCTTACAAACCTACGCTCTGCAAACACACTACTCAACTACCCAAAAACCTAACAATAAAGCAGGAGAATCCCTTTTCTCTAACACTGTGTGGAAAAGCTGGAACCTACTTCCTGGTGAACTCACATCTCTTTCTTCTACTTCACTATTTAAAAAGAAACTCAAGTCATACCTTACAAATCCACTGGCTAAGTCCCTGTACCAACCCCAACTAAAACTGCTCTTACTGTTAATCCTAGGCTAGTCGCACTTACATCTCTCTTCATAGTCACTTTTATGCCCCTACCTCTGTTGTTGACTTATTGTAACTAGGAACAACTGAAATAGCCATATTTCTGCCTTATCTATAGTCACTACCCTTTAATTATTTCAATCCTATTAACTAGTCTGTTCTCCTGTTCCTGCTTATTACTTTGCTCTGTTATCGTCTTCTACTCTGCTTTGGTATCTGTTCCTGCTTATTACTTTGCTTTGGTATCTTTCACACTTTTCTAAATACTCTATTTTCTTCTTCTCACAGTCTTAGAAGAAAAATAAAAAAAAAGGATTATCTTATATGTTCTTCTCTATTTTTATCTAACATGTATGCTAATCTACTGTTAATGTCTTACAAGTATCTTGTACTAGCAGTTCAATGGTCTGTTTTGTGCATGTCTTTTTGTGGAGCGTTTCTCCCAGGGCCTCTACTGAAAATGGACATTTATCCAGTTATACTAGCCCAGTCAACAAATGTAAAATAAATAAATTAATAAATAAATAAATAAATAAATATTACTTTAATCAGGGGAAGCCAACCTTCCCCCTCTGAGAGACCTAGGACTGAATTTGCTTATGATACTTCTGACCAGAATTCTGAACTTTGTCTCCTCTGATGAACAGGATTTACCCTCATCTACCTATGAGGATTCTGATGCAGAGGACTCTATTCCCTCTGCTTCTTCCCCAGAGGATTTTTCTTTTGGTGAAACCTTGCATACTCTTACGGAGCATTTTCACTGGGAAAGCCAGGATTACTCTGATTCTAAAAAGAGGCTTAGAGATTTCTTACTCATGCCCCAACACAGGTCAATGCTGGACATTGTTGACTATGCCTTTTCGGAATCTAGCTTGGCCTCTGACTCTACCTCCTGCTCCCAGAAAACTTGATAAATATTTCAGGGTTCCTGATTCTTACAAGTTCCTTTTTAAAAATCCTACTGCTAATCCTGAGACCATTTCACAGGGACCCAATGGCATTAAGGCTACTACTGCCATAAATCCTAGCCCTCTGATAGAGATTCCATGGCCCTGGATAGATGGGGTAAGAAGGTATATACCTCTGCAACCTTGGACATCAGGGCCTTAAATTGCCAGTTTCCTTTGTTAAAGTATCAGCAACATATTACTGGGTTGCTTAAACAGAAAATGATGTTGATTCCTGATTGTGCTGAAAATAAGAATTTACAGGACTTAATGCATTCTGCTGAACAGGTTGGAAAACATACTTTGCAATGTGGTTTTGATTCATAGAGGCATCTTGCAGGGCTGCTGTCACCAGGTCTGTACTTAGAAGGCATGCCTGGCTTAAGGAGCAGTCTTTGCCAGATCATGTTAAAACTAAATTGCTGGATGCTCCCTTAAATCAGGACCACCTGTTTGGCGACAAAGCAGAAGTTGTTCTTAAAAAGACGGAGGAAAAAGCTAAATCTATGCAAACTGTTAAAGCTTTCTTACAAGTGCAGCCTCTTAGATTTAATAGGAACTGGCCCTCAAAAAATTGGTCCTTTCCTGCCTCTTCCAGGCCTTCTCAGTTCAAACCCAGAACCAGCAGAACACCCAGGCTCCAGTCAAAGGGTACATACAGGACTAAGCAGTGGGGGGCTCCCACTTCCAAATCAGGGAGTAGTAAGACTCCCCCCTATGGTAAGCTGTCTCAATGACTTAACTTTAAAACTTCCAATCACTTCTCAACTGACTGCTCCTTTAGGGAGAAAGATTGCGCTGAAAGCAAAAAACTGGGAATTCATTACCCAGGGCAAATGGGTTTTAAACATAGTTTCCCAAGGAAACAGATTTCACTTCCACACGTTACAAACCCTAAACGGTTGGCCAGATCTACCCCCCCATATCAGTGGACAGAGGCTCAAAAGCAAGTACTCTCTCAAGATTAAAGGCTATTCAGATTGTACCAGAAGAGGAAAAGGGACAAGGTTTCTACCCAAGACTATTCCTGGTACCCAGAAAAGACAACTCATGGCGTCCTATCCTGGACCTGTCTATCCTAAACACCTTTTTGGTGATTCCAAAATTCAAGATGCTAACTCTTCAACAGTTGCTTCCCATGATAGGCAAAGATGCCTGGTTGGCAATACTGGATATAAAGAAAGCCTACCTGCACATCCCAATCGGGGAATCTTGCAGAAAATACCTATGCTTCAAAGCAGGCTACATGCACTATCAGTTCTCTGCATTGCCCTTTGGCTTATCTACTGCACCCAGGGTATTCACAAAGTGCCTAGCTCCAGTCATTTCATTTTGCAGGCAAAGAAATATTCAAATATACCCATACCTGGACGATTGTCTAATTCAGGCAGAAAGCCAGGACATACGTCTGAATATGGCATTTGTGCAAAAGGTGTTAACTTGTCTGGGATATACCATAAACGAAAAGAAATCACAGCTGGTACCCTGTCAACAAATTATATTCCTGGGAGCAAGCTTGAACACAACTTCCCAGATGGCTTTCCTCATGCCATAGAAACAAATTCTTTTGACAACTTACTTCAAACTAGTGCCACAAAAACCCTGCTATCTGCAAGGCAAATACTGCAAGCCTTGGGGTTCATGGCCTCATGCATTCTACTAATTCCATATGCAAGACTACATATGAGGAAACTACAATGGTATCTAAAAAGTCTATGGTGTCAACATTCTCAGGATCTAGAAGCAATGCTCATACCTTGCCTATGGTTAGAATTCCTTTGGTGGGCAGAGGCCTGCCACCAAAACAAGGGACTACCATTCACTCTACCCCCTGCCACCCAAACCCTAACAGACTCATCAGACTATGCATGGGGGGCTCATCTGGCAGGAAAATGCATTCAGGGCAAATGGAACCCGAGTCAAATGCACCTGCATATCAATCAAAAAGAAATGTTAGCTTTACAGAATGCTCTAACAACCTTCAAGGACCACATTTTTGCAGGTCAATTAATGGTAAAGACAGACAACACCACTGTTATGTGGTACATAAACAAGCAGGGGGGTACCCATTCTTATCCCCTCTGCAGACAAGCCATGTCTCAGTGGAACACAGCCTTGAGCTACCAAGTTCATATCTACAGGCTCAATTCCTGCCAGGAAAACTAAACACACTGGCAGACGAACTAAGCAAAAATCTCATGGACCCACACGAGTGGAAACTGGAACCAAAGAATTTCAACATGTTGAACAACAAATGTGGGATCCCAGATATAGACCTGTTTGCCTACCCCCAGAACTACCAATTGGACAAATTCTGCACAAGGACCCCCCATAAACAAGCTTGGAAAGTGGATGCTCTGTCCTTCAGCTGGAAAAATCTATCAGTTTATGCCTTTCCACCTCTGCCTCTCCTCTCCAAAGTACTACTAAAGATTAAACAGGACAAAACAAGGATGACACTGATTGCACCAGACTAGCCACACCAACACTGGTACCCCCTCTTGCTCAGTGTGTCACAGCTGGCCCCATGGCACCTACCTCAGACCCCTAACCCTGCTGTCTCAGCAGGAGAGCCAGATTCTGCACACCCAACTTCAAACCCTGAACCAGGCAGCCTGGCTAATTACCTAATCTCTCCATTACCATCCCTCAGTAAACAAGTGTTGGATGTCATTTTGGAGGCAAGGAGGCCTAGTACTAGAAAAACTTATGCTGAAAAATGGAAACGATTCTGTGCCTGGAACCAAACTCAAGGGATGGCCACAGCAGCGCCCAATTTACCTCAGATTCTTCAATACTTAAGTGAGATGGTTCACAAGGGCCTTTCCTTTTCCATCAAAATTCACGCCTCAGCCATTTCAGCTCATTACAACACAGAACCACCCCCTCTTTTCTTACCCACTGCTCAAACAGTTCCTCAGAGGGGCCAAAAACTTAAGACCAGCCAGGAGAGCCTCAACTCCAGCCTGGGACCTTAATTTTGTATTGGAAATACTCACTCTTCCTCCTTTTGCGCCAGCTGCAACTGCAGATTTAAACTTCCTTTCTTGGAAAACAGCTTTCCTTTAGGCAATCACTTCAGCAAGAAGGGTATCTGAATTACAGACCCTTATGGCAGTGGAGCCTTTCATCATCTTTCATACGGACAGGGTGTCCCTCAGGACCAATCCCTCTTTCATGCCCAAGGTGGTATCCAATGTGGCTCTTAATCAGTCCATTCATTTGCCAACCTTCTTTTTTAATCCACAGAACAAAGGGGAATTGATACTGCACTCCCTAGATGTGCAAAGACAACTTAGATTTTACTTGGACAAGACTAAACCTCAAAGGAAATCTGAACAACTGCTGGTGGCATTTGCTGCAGGGACAGAGGGGAAGGCTATTTCAAAGCAAACCATTTCTAAATGGATAGGCCAGGCATTCATTTCTGCTATAAGCACCACAGAAAACCTATCCCACAGGGATTAGACCCCATTCAACCAGGGCTGCATCTGCCTCTACAGCCTCTCTCAGATATGTCCCTTACCAGAGACATTCTAGAAGCTGCTACCTGGAGTTCTGTACATACTTTCACCAAGTATTACCATTTGCCAATTTTCTCTAAATCCAGAGCTGGCTTTGCCACTGCAGTCTTGCAGGGCCTTATAGCTGGTCCTAATGCTATCCAATTTCCTCCTCCCATCCTTAGCTTTGGGAATCTACCCAAATGTGATGACTGCAACAGTGAAACAAAGAGCATAGTACAGTTGTGTACACTTACCATAAATGTAGATGTTCAAGTGTATTCACTGTTGCAGTCCTGGTTACCCTCCCTCTAGCCCCCTGACTTCTTTTGGCTATACCTCTTTCTCCTTTACTATACCTAAAAGGTTTTTGGTGTATTTGCTTTTTTGTTGGAGGCATAACCTTGTATATTTATATTTAATTGCTTCCCACTAAGGGGGGCACCTGACATCTGGGGCAAGAAAAACTGATGTAATGGCATCAGCTGCATGCTTTATACCCCTGACTACCTGACGTCACTGAAGATGAGACAGAAACTGATGCAGGACCCAAGACTTTGATAATCAGGCCAACTGAGGGCTACTGCAAGCAGATAACCCAAATGTGATGACTGCAACAGTGAATGCACTCGAACATCTACATTTAAGGTAAGTGTACACAACTGTACTTTTCTTTACTCCCTTTTTAAAATCCCACCCCTAACAGGTTCATCACTTTCAGTATCATTTAGATATGTTGCAAAACCAATTAAGTGATTGTCTGCATGTCTGAAAGGCCTGCCACTAAGACAGTACAGGCAAATATTTACCTGAAAAAAACAAATGATTTACTTGTAAATGCAGGTATTCTTCATTTAGTTAATTTATGTTTTCTAATTAGATTTTAGATTGCCTTAACACAGCCTACAAATTTAAGCCCTTAACATTGTGCTTTTCTAAAACAACCTTTTGCATCACATCGTCAATGAGCTGTAGGATAAACGCAGTCCATAAAAGCAAGTCTCTTAGAGATGAAGCCCTGACAATATTAAGTGATTAACTTCACATTCTGTTTCTCTTACTCACATTATTATGATGAAAGACTAGTCCCCTTTCTGTCTCACTTCTGTTAACTAAGATCTGTTGTAGGAGAAGAGCCTGGATTTTTTTTTATTGCAAACCAGTGAGTACACCAATTCTACAAATGCAGTCCTTCCTACTCCAGAGCTTTTATGGACAATGTACATTTTAAATAGGAAAAAATACTGACCATACCCTCTCAACTGTCCCCAATTTTCAGGGAGGTCCCCGATTTTTACTCAAATTTTAGCCCTATCCCTCTTAATCCCTCCTAAAAATTGGTGACCTTTGGAGAAAAGGTGGTCAATTATGCTTAATAAATAATGACAATAATTGAAGTTATACCCTTCATTTACATCAAAAATGAATATTAATTCATATGTTCTCATTCTGACAGTGTCTCAGATTAATAGTTCTAATATTTTAAAAGTGTCCCTGATTATTTCTGGATTTGTACCCGATTCTGCTAAGATTTGTCCTTGACTGGTTGAGAGCTATGCTACTGACTGAAATGACAAGATTACGCAAGCAACCCATTTAGCCAACCAACCATGATAAACATGAAACAGCTTTTTAAAATTCAAATTCTATCAAACCTCACTGCATAAATTAAACAGTGTACGCAGTGGTATATGTGACACAGACCTGCGTACACCCTTGGATCCATGCTGGGACTCCTACTACTATAAAACTTCTCTGACTTGCAAACTCCATTTCCTTATCACAAATTACTTTTTTTATCAAAAAATTTGAATGCTAGAGTCAAAAAGTTTCTATAAAATAAGAATTTCTAAGTTTCTAATAGTGTTAATTTTTTATACTACATGCTAAGATTTGCAATTTGAACTTCAACAAATAACTCAGTGGAAACTTGCAACCACTGAGAAATATATTGATTGCTTCATGCAGTTTCTAAAGTATGCCACACAGAATTCAGAAAATCTGTAGCTCATTACTATCCTTTCCATACACTCTTTATGTGCATAACATACATATCAAGTGTTCTCTCACTTGTCCTATCGTATCTAAAGCTTATAAAAGAATGGGATTAAATGGCAGGCCAGTTCCACGCTTGCTTTAGACATGATTTGTAAACTCTCCTCCCTCAATACGATTATGAAATAGGCTTTGCAAGAGTTACCTGGCTGAACAGACTTCCACCTTGGAAGTTTTTTTCACGGATGACATTTTGGAGAAAGGTACTTGCCTGCATATTTGAATAAGTTGTCTGAGGAGCGAGGAGGTTCTGCTGAGCTGCTGCTCTCTCTGCTGCTCGTTCACTTCCAGGTGCCTTTTTATCAGCTACTGGTGACTCTGAGGAACTAAGTTCAGAATCTGACAACAACCTGTCTGACGTGCTATAAAACAAAAGCACATGCATTAATACATTTTCTAGTACCTCCTGTATACAGAGACATACAGCTGCAACACTGAATTTATCAAGCACCATTATTCACTATATCTTGAATCTGCAATACAGCCGACTTCCATTAATATTTTCAAACACTAAATGCATTACTTGTTGCTACAGAACTTCAGTCTTTCGGCTTTTCCCAGTTAGGGGTCGCCACAGTGGAACTCCGGTCCATTAATGATTGGCAGTGGATTTTTACGGTGCTGAGTTGCCAGCCTGATGCCCAACCTTCAAAGAAGGAACACCCATTCATGCACGCACCTACCTGCATGTCTTTAGATGTCACTTGACTGCGGGGAGGACATGCAGACTCCACACAGAAGGCGCTCCAGCTGAGAATCGAACTGGAGAACCTCTTGCAAGTTAAATGTTTTTTTTATAATGGAAGACAAATAGTTCATAACAGTACACAAAGTTTCATGCTCTAGAGACAAGAATGACTTTGTTGTTGCCTACTGGTGCTGAAGTTGTCTCATCAAAACAGTGATTATAACCACACCAGACATCTATGCAGCAGAATCTCTCCAAAGAGCACTTTTACATTTTAGAAAACAGATCATAGGGTACAGGTTTAGGCTTTTTTTTTAATGCCACTGACATGTTGTTGAATCACAATAAAAGAAATTGCTAACACTACAGGCTTCAGTATTTCACTTTGCAGGGATGGTGTTCTCAAAAGACTATGTCAATCAAAACTGCATTAGTCATTAGTGTGCAAGTGACCCAGTTACAAATGATAGAGGTATATTTTGCAGTAAAGTATGCACATCTGAGTGAAACATTTAATATGTTAAATCCATGCAGAATTTGTGTAGAAGTGAAAAAAATAAATAAATACTGCCAAGCACGAATAAAATCTTATCAATGTACATAGCACTTTCATCTCTCATTCAGAATACTACACTAGACAATGCTCACATTTTAACATGTCACATGCCCAAACTACCTAATCAGTTTAATTCTACACAATATTTACCAGCTGTTTATCAGGAAAATAAATTGTAAAATGTTTAGAGAGAGTTAATTCACAAATATATATATATATATATATGTATATACATATATATATATATATATACATATATATATATATATATACATATATATATATATATATATATATTAGATATAAAACAAAGTAATTTCAATAGTCCAGGTTTCAAGATTCCTTTAATATTAATGCTACTACTAACCATTTAAACATGGACACTTCCTCTCTGTTGAGTCCTGGGGGCTATTGTAGAATATTGTAATGTGATAAACTGAGAGGCTGCCAGCCCAGCTAGATAGAATTTTGTAAATAATTCTGTCATTGTAAATATTACTATGATCCACAGGCTCGTTTCACAAATGTAAGAAAACTGTGTTATGTGCTGAGCTTTAAAAATGTAACCACAGTGCACCCTGCTGGAAGAAAGCAGAAATGTCTATAAACGCAATGCCTATGTAAAAAGTTATGCACTCACCATAACGTTCCATGTTTGCTGTCCATCTCACCTTCCCTCTTGCTGGCTGGATTCGTAACCAATCATCGGTTCTGACCTGGCCTTTTCTTAAGCTCGAGAGCTTCCATTGACTGGAGGCTATACCCTGTCCCATCATGCCTAGGGAAGATAACCTAGATCTTGTTTGCAATTACTAAGCTGAATAGAAATCATAAACATATATTTAAGGTATGTTTACAGACATATGCCCCGCAAGACAAAGAAGGGAATCAAAGAACATGAGTTCCACATCCAGTAAAGAATTCTAGATCCTCCAGGAGCAAAGGATGGGGAAAGGAGGGTGGGATGCAACAATGAAAGCGAGATGGACAACAAACATGGAACGTTATGGTGAGTACATAACTTCTTTATGTTTTGTCCTATCTCGCCTTCATTCTTGCTGGTTGGGACAGCGTCCCTAGCACCTTCTTTCTTGGGTGGCTCAAGGGAATAAACTCTTCATAACAGTGGATCCAAAGGAAGCCCTGTGCCAGGAGGCCACATATACTTTGTAATAAGGGATAAAGGTATGAGGTTTAACCCATGTCACTGCAGCAAAAATTAAATCCATAGGTAACCTAGCCTGAAAAGTAGTCGAGGTTGTGATAACTCTTGAGTGACCCTTAATTTTTCCAAGTAGTCTATTTTGAGAAGTGTACGAATAGGTAATAGTATCAGTAAGCCATTTTGACAGAGTGACCTTTGATATAAGAGCACCCTTCTTTTTATCTGAGAAGGATATGAATAATTGATAAGATTTCCTGAATTCCTTTCTTCTGTGTAAGTAGAAATATAGCTGCCTGTGTACATCCAATTAGTGAAGTTTATATTCTGCCTTGTTGCCCGAGTTTGGGAAGAAAACAGGTAGGTCAATGGATTGATTCAAGTTAGTCTCAGAACAAGCTTTGGGTAGAAAGGATGGATTGGTTCTAAAGGAGACTACCTTTATGGAAAACTAGGTAGGGATGGCATATAGATAATGCTTGAAGTTCTGATACCCTCCCAGCTGACGTGATGGCCACCAAAAAGACTTGTTTTCCAAGTTAGGAACTTTAGATGACAAGAAGCTGGTTCATATGGTGGAAGGATTAAGTTGGATAATACTAGATTGAGGTCCCAAGGAACTGGTGGGTCTTTTACTGGAGACCTTGGTAAAAAGGTACCGCTCAGAAATGCCTTGCATAGTCTGAGAGACATTATTTTTGACCCCATATCTCCTATGTGGTAGTTGGATATGGAGGCTAGTTGAACTCGTATGGTAGCTACTGCTGCATCTTCATTAAAAAGTTCTGACAAGAAGTCCAAGATGGATGTTACGGGGGCTGTGAAAGGATCAATATGACTGGTGGAAGCTCAACAAGAGAACCTTTTCCACTTGCTAGCAAAGTTTCCTAGTTGTGGTCTTATGGGATGAAACCAAGATGTATTTTACAGCAGGGGATACATCCGGGAGCCTTGGCTAAGATTGGAAGTGAAGCAGCCAAGCTGTCAATTTGAGGGTTTGGATCGAGGGATGGAGTGTCCCTGACAGATGCGTTAAGAGGTCTGGCACTGGGTCCAGAATCCATGGCTCCTCTTGTAGATGGGGCCAAAGGAAGGGGAACCAAATTTAATAAGGCCAGTATGGGGCGATGAGTACTAACCTGCATCTCAAGGAATTGGCTTTCTGGAGAACTTTTGGGATTTATGGGAATGGAGGAAAGGCATAAAGAAGACCCGGGGGCCAATCTTGTACAACTGCATCCCTTGGTGACTTCCCCAGATGGGGGAATCAGGGCAAAGTAGCTGCTGCATTTAGTGTTCATGGAAATGGCAAAGAGGTTGCAGCACGGCTGGCCCCACTTGCGAAAAATCTGTTTCTCAATTTCCTGCTTCAGGGACCACTCGTGAAGCATTAGAATAGCTCTGCTTAACTTGTCCGCTACCACGTGGGATTTCTCCAGGATATGCATTGCTAAAAGTATTGAAAGTGTTGGGAAGGGACTGCCCATTGCCATACTCTGAGCCTCTCGACACAGGGGTAAGATCTGGTTCCACCTTGTTTGTTTATAAATGACACGATCGACATGTTAAAAAGAAAATACTGGTGATGCAAAAGTAAAATCACCAACAGCTTTAATAAGACAAAATAACAGGTACACAAACTGACTTAGCGCTTTCACCCAACTAGGGCATCTTCAGAGTCAGTTAATGAAATGTTAACAGATCTTTATAAATAAAATTCAAACACTGTAACCATTGAGCATTAAAATACAATGTCAATTGTCCTGAGCGTTAACTCTTGCTGGCGCAACAAAACTTCACTTTTCAAAAAGTTCACCACACATACAACACAGAAATTTAACAATGTGCAATGTATCTCAAAATCTCCTTCCTTAAAAAAAATCCCTTGTGTTTATTTATTGCAAAATTACAACTTTTCAAATATATAAAGCTTTGTGCTTTAATATACATGCCAAAGATAAGGTGTCATTAATGCCAGGCCATGTGCTGGCTTCTAGTCTAATTTGCCATAAGCATTCTCTAACTTCAAGCATGTTTTTATAATCTCCACCAAAGTCTTTAGTGTATTATCTATCAATGACAAAAAATATAAATTTCTTAAACTTCATACAGTCCTTACTATGGGTAAATAAAGAATTAGTTGACTTTTTATTTTTTATGTCCCTGGTGTGTTCCAGTATCCTTTGTCTTATTTTTCTTGTGGTCATTCCAACGTAAAACGCTGGGCAGAATAAACAAGTAGCCATATATGATCATTTTCGTGTTGCAATTACAATAACCTGGACACATCAGGGACCTTTTGTAGTTACCAATTTGTACATAAGGACTGTCATTAATATATTTGCAGGCTTTGCAATTTCCACATTTAGCCATCCTAGCAGGTTTTTGACTAATGGGTTTAGGCATTTTCTCCAGAAATTCCTTGATGTTTATACCCCTGCTGTTTATAAATTTTGGGCCATCCCCTAAAATATTTAACATATCTGTAGAAAATATGTTATGCCATCCTGATTCAATAACTTCCTTCACCTTACCAGACATGGTGTACTGCAAAACCATGCCTGTCTGGATGTCATTGTGTTTATGTTGATGTCCAGAGACCTTTCCTTTATCTCTTGAATTATCTAGTAAAATCGGTTTAAAGTCTGTTCCCCTTCTTTGAATAATGTTGTGTTTAGTTGACAATAGTAAGTCCGTGGGGTAACCTCTTTCTGCAAATAAACCAGTGTCTCAACTTCTTCTAAGAATGTACTATCCTCACTTACTATACGAGATGCTCTAATCATCTGGCCTTTTACTACATTTTTCTTAACATAGTGTGGGTGACAGCTCTCGTAATGTAAGAAGGTGTTACTATATGTCTTTTTCCTAAATAGACTTGATTCTAAGGTTGTCCGTCTGGACTGCAATCGTTCCTAGTGGAAGGGAGTTCTGGAATGCCTGCAACGCCAACAGCACTGCTCACATCTCTAGGACATTGATATGCAAGTGGTATTCGCATTCCTGCCAAGTTCCTTGGACAGTATTTCCCACATAATGCCACCCCCACCCTATCTGGGAAGTGTCCGTGGTCACTGTGACTACTGGTTGTGGGAGAGTGAACGGTCTGCCAAGAACTACCTGGTTGGATTGAAGCCACCAACTCGGGTCCCTCTTGCAGTAATGATAATCTTGTGGGACATGGGTAACTCCTGCATGGACCATTGAGCAAAAAGTAACCACTGGAGGAATGTATAAAAACATGCAAGAGGTATCAGAGTTACAGCTGCCACCATGGTACCTAAAACTTTTAGGACAATCTTTACCTGTACTTTCTTTTTTGTAAGCAGATTGGACATGATGACGTAGCTTTTGTACCCTGTCTTGAGGAAGTTTTGCTACCATGTCTTTTGTATTTAGGTCTTCTCCTATGACTATAATATGTTGCGATGGCAACAAGGCAGATTTTACAAAATTTATCGTAATACCCAGCTATGAACAAAGGTGAATATTAGTGTCACTTGCTTTGATTAGTAGATGCTCAGTGGTGGCGGTTAGGAGCCAGCCGTTCAGGTATGGAAACGCCTGGAATCCTAGTAGTCTCAAGTGAGGCGTGACCACTACCGTGCATTTGGTGAACACTCTGGGGGCTGTAGTGAGACCAAAGGGCAGAGCTTAAAACTGATAATGACTGTCCCCCAGCCAAAAGCGTAGGTGATTCCTGGATTACCTGTCCATTTTTATGTGGTAGTACGCATGCTGGAGATCTATTGAGCACATCCAATTATCTTTTCCCAAAAAGGGAAGTATTCACTGTGTCACCATCCGAACTTTGATTTCTTTACAGACTTGTTTAGTCTGCCAAGATCCAAAATGGGCCTCCAGTCCCCCGTCTTTTTTGGAACTAAAAAGAACCTAGAGTAAGTTCCGCATCCAATTTGGTCTGCGGGGATATTTTGGATGAGATTCTTTTTCTAGCAACCTTTTAACTTCTAGATTTGCCTGATTCCTCTGTCTAGGTGGAACGTCTGGGAATGTTCTTTTTTTTAAGGGAGGGGAGGAAAAGGGTATGCTGTAACCTCTGGATATTATCGTTTGTACCCATTTGTCTTGTGTAATATTTAGCCCAGCATTTGGATACAGTGATAACTGACCCCCGACTGCCTCCAGAGGTGGACAGGCAGGCCCTCCTTTCAGGAGCTCTGGAAGGGCCTACCACAGAACGCATCTCCCTTGCCCTGGTTTTGTGGACCCCCTCTGCTGCAAGGTCGGCATCTTCCATTATTGTTTCCCCCGCTGCCCCTGGGGGAAGAATCACCACGTGCATCTGGAAAAACTCTTTGGGACTTATGGAACCACATCTTTCCCCCCTTTTGGCCCTTGGGATAAGGCCTGCTGGGGGGGACATACTCCCACAGCAGGAGGAGTCTTGCCTTCCTGCTCTCACCTGGTCAAAGTTTCTTTAACTTTTGGGCCGAACAAAGACAAGCCATCAAAAGGGGAGTTAATAAAGGAAGACTTGAAGGGCTCTGCCAACTCGCATAGGCGCATACAGGAGTGTCTCCTTAGGGAAATTCCTGTACTCGCTGCCCTACTCGCTCCATCGGCCACATAAGATATAAGCTGCATGGAGGAGTTGACTACAGAGTTTAAGGTAGCAAGCTGAGTGGTCACCTTGTCTGAAACTCCAGCAGCTGCAGAACCTTGGAGGGTATCACCTAACTCCTTCAGGAGATCCCTCTTAAGTCTAGTGAAATGATTCAAATAGTTCAAGCGACCTGAGTGCAAACCACCATAGCATCTACTGGACACCTTTGGACAAAAATTCCTTGTCAGAGGAGCAGTAATGAATTTGTTGGGCCTCCTTGGAATGGGTTCCCCAGATTCTGGAGAGCCCCACTCCTTTCGACTAACTACGTAAAGGAGCAGGTCGAAAGGCACAGTCACCCGAGAGGTGGAGGTGCGAGACCCGGATGCCTCCAGGTACACGGACTCATCCTCAGAAGGGTTGATAGACTTCCAGTCACCTCTCTGTTTAAGGATCTCTAGAATGTCTGCAAAGGAGGCATCCTCAAAGAGTGACCGTGGGGACCCTTCTGAATCATCTAGATCAGTGTCTGAAGTGACAGACTCATTGGAGTCAAGGTGTTTCCTTTTACATGCTCTCTGCTGAGGGACCTCTCTAAAGGGTTACTTTGGGGGGGGGGTTCAGAAGAGACTGTTTTGCCCACTGGGGCATAGAGTCTCTACATCTAGGAGGGAGGGATGGTAGAGAGGCAGACTCCAGCACCTCTGGAGGAAGAGTGCTTGGATCCAAGAGTGGAGCCATCTGGGGCTACAGCAATCTCTCCTCATGACCTCAAAAGCACCACAACCCCATTCAGAGGGAGTTACCAGCTCCAAAGAACCAGGAGACTGCCCTTGAACCAAGGTTGTAGACTCCCAGGCCGATGAAGGTGCCGAGCTGACCCACGCTGAGGCCCCTAGAGGTAGATTCGTATCAGACAGCTGCCTGACCCAACCCTCCTCTCCAGACTCGACGGGGGGTAGGCTCCTAGACTCCATTAGACGATGGCACCAAGGATGTCAGAGGGAAGTCGGGACTGAAGATCCTGGATCAGGTCTCGGCCCCGATGGTTCCACTACTATGAAATCCAAGCAGTCCAGCTCCAAAGCCACTGGGGTCAGAGGAGGAACTGGCACGGGGGTAGTGACTGTTGTCAGAGCAGACTCCAGTCTGGGAGGGCTCAAGGATCTTGGCCGGCGATGGTATCCATAGTAACCGCTTGACCACCCGGTCCATGTAGTCATCAGATAGGCTCCTGGAGGATTGAGAGGATGGAGCCGAGGATTTGGTTGACTGCAGTGTGTGTGAATGTAGTACTGATGAGACCGGTTCTGACTACAGCACTCTATTGGCTCCAAAATAACCAGTAGAGCCGAATAGACAGATTTTTTTCGGGCCCGAAGGCCTTTGGGTCCGTGGATGACTCTCTTGCCTGCTTCTTCACTGGTTCAGATACTGATGCTGAGGAAGAAGTTATTTTTGAAGATTTGTCTGATTTTGGTGATTGAGACTGTGATGGTTTAGAGGAAATCTGTTTCCCTTCAATTGCCTCAGAACAAGAAACTGAGTACACCCCTAACAATGAGTTTATTTTTCCTCTCAAGTAAAACTCTGGAGCTAAATGCGTGACAAAATGCACACAATTCCTGCAGATGGACAGCGCCCAAACAGTACACGCAGCTGGTGTGTCCATCTGTTAAGGACATTTTCTGGCTACATCGGTCAGACTTTTTGAAGTTGGAAAGCTTCGATTCTTTACCATCCTTGGACATGACTGACTAAATTTTAACTATGAAAATAAACCAACTTACATCAAACCATCACCAGTTTTTTTTTTTTTTTTTTTTTTAAACAAGAGCTGCAGAATGGGACCAGAGGAGAAGTCTCTAAGTTAAACGACAACTCCTAATTATGAGGAAAGGACAGAAGGGAAGCCCTCTAATTCAAATGGGCTGATGCAAGGATCCCTCTAACAAACAAAATACTTGGTGAAAATATAGAAAGGGAAATGAGCTAATTTGGATAACAAACTGCAACAAACTCTAAACAGTTTGGGCACGAGATAGGGTAGGAGAAAGTCCTAATGAAAGACAACGGCCAGCAACACAAAAAATAGCCAACTGAACGAATTTGACAGAAAGGAAGTAATATCAAAACTATTAACACACAATTAGGCAAAAAACAGTAATTTTTAAAAGTAAAATATTATTCTACTTAGCCTGGAGCCTATTAGGAAGCACCCAATCTAGTTTAGTGGCAAACCAGAACTGGTTTATCTTCCCTAGGTATGATGGGATGGGGTACAGCCTCGAGCCAATGGAAGCTCTTGAGCTTTAGAAAAGGCAGTCGGAACAGATGATCGGTTCCGAACCCAACCAGCAAGAATAAGGCAAGACAGGACATAACACTGTTTTCATGGCAGAAATTGGGACATACACAGTTAACTTGCAAACACTAAGAAAATAAGCTGATAAGTAAAGAATTTTAGGACTGTGTGTGATCTCAAGCCAAGAGACAGGATGTCTCAGCTAGGAGCTTCTTTCGATTGTCTTAAGACAGAGATAATTACTAGGTTTCATATGTAAAGTGTCTTTTATTGCTCTGTGACTTCCTGGCAGCTGCAGTTCACAAGGAAATGTTGAATTTTAAGTTCTGTGATTATGGGAACTTGAGCAGAGGTGACAAGAATGAGGTAATCTGAAGTGACTCAGCAGTAATGCGTATTATCAATTTAAAAATTAGCTGAGAGAGAGTGCATTTTGTATTTGTTTCTGAATCTAACACATCATCTCACCAGCACTTTGCTTTGCTCTGTAAGACTTGGATCTTAGTATTTCTCTTAGAGATAGATAGGAATATAGCCAGATTAGTGCAGATGCTTGATATATTTATGTGAAACTGTCCAACTGGATAATGACATTGCACAGTAGAATTGGACACCCTTTGGTAAGGGTCTTCAGAGTAGCTGATGAGTGGTTTGTGGCAGCCAGTACTACCTTATAGTCTGGGCAGAAGGGAGCATAGCTAGTGAACCTGTGCCAGCTTTCACCAGTAGTGTCTGTGTTTGTATATAACTCAAATCTCAAGTGTGTGTGTGAGCTACTTGGGCAGGGACATGAAGTGTTGGACAGACAGGGTGCTGGAGGTTTTGGCTGGACCGATCACCTGAAATCTGAACCCTACAGCTGTGCCAGTGGGGATTCTTACTAGGGATCTAGAGAGAAACCAGCTTCAGACTGACTGTGGTCTCTGTGTGCTCTTAAGGCAATTGCACTTTACTGTGTGTACTTGTCATCCTCCCAATGTGACATCTTTCACTGGTGTTGGTGGTGAAGATGGAGGGTCCTTGATTACTGGACAGGTGGCACAGGCATCACACACAATTTGTCAGAAAATTCTACAACATAGGAACCTGCATCTACAAGATCCACAGCTTTACAGCACAAAGATTCAACACATACAGGTTGCAAATTTTATTTATTTATTTTTTTAATTCACTTTATGAGTTTAAATGAGCACTCCACTTTAAACAATACTGAAGTTTTTGTCAGAAAAAGAGAGAGACTACCTGTCCTTGGGAGGACTTGTGTGTGCAGTGGTAGAAGTGGGGGTGGGGGTTTCAATAATCATGTACTATTTATTACTTTAATTTGTGGCTGCAGTTTTTCTTATTTATTCTGCAAATCAATGCCATTCTGTATTCTAATACCTTTCCATAAGGCAGTGACAGCTGTAGTGTGGGCATCGTTTTAAATATAATCCCCCCTCTGAATCCCAGCTGGCAGCTTCCTTCTAGTAGTAAATAGCTAGAATATAAAGCCTGAAGTCAAGCAAATAGACTAAACACACGACTGCTGTGCACTCCATTATATTAAGTAGCCAAAATTCAGAATTTCCCACCAAATCAAACAACAAAAAAAAATCATGTGAACAAAAGTGTAATTAAAAAAAAAACTGTCTACATGGTTTATAACTTTTAGCACTGCTGGGAGACCACTACACACCTTTAAAATGTGCAAAAATATCTGCCAGACAGCAAATGAAGTAACAAGAGTTGTAACAACTTCTTCTTTCGGCTTTTCTCGGTTAGGGGACGCCACAGCAGATCACCTGTCCACTGATGATTGGCAGTGGAGTTTTACAGTGTCAAGTTGCCAGCCCGGCACCCAACCTTCCGCAGAAGGCACACACATACACGCACTCGCACCTAGGGCCAATTTAGAGTGTCCAATCCACCTACAGCATGTCTTTGGGATGTGGGAGGAAACCGGAGCACCCTGAGGAAACCCACGTGGCCACAGGGAGGACATGCAGACTCTGCATAGAAGGCACCCCAACCGAAGATCGAACCGGAAACCTCTTACTGTGAGGCAACAACACTAACCGCTGCACCACCGCGGCCACAAGTAGAAAAGCATTAGAGAAGTTGTAACATTCTTGAGAGAAAGACAGAGAAAATGTTAAAATGCAATTACATGGCAGGATAACGTACATATTTTGTTTTTGATAGAAAGGTCCATATGGGCAAAGCCCACTCACAGTGAAATCTCAAAAGGAGAAGCACTAGGCATACAAAATTTGCCATAAAAAATTACAAACAGAAAGGAGTAAATGCATAAATATGTACAATATAATGACAATGAAGAAAACATTTATGTATGTCAACAGTAAGTAAGCAACAGCTAAAGAAATTCATAAATACAGTATTCGAAATGGTGCCAACTATACTTTTGTCTTTAGTACAGCATGGATATAAGAGTTGAGCAAAAACAAGGGTAGTTGCATAAGTTACATATGACACAAACATCAAAGTTAAAAATACAAAACTGGTATACACAACAAATGGCAAATGTTCAACTTTATAAATGAAAACAAAATGCAAACATACAAAGTATACCTAATTACAACAGAAGACCCATATTAGAGAACTGCAATCATTGGCTATGTACCAAAGACCTTAAGCATTCTGTTCTGGTATAGCTGCTGCTGGGGCTAACAGATTTTTGAGTTTGTTAATCGAATAACTGATGGCAGTTATAAGATGTAGCTGGTTGCTGCTGGAGAAAGTACAGTTTTGTACCTACCCTAAACGTAGATGTGCTAATACAGCTGCAGTCATAACAGATGGGTTTTCCTGCCATCAGGCGGGTCCTCGGTCGGCCGAATTCCAAAGTCTAGGTCCGGCGTCGGATGTCGTCGCTTCTTCCCTGACGTCAGTGCGACAGGGGTATAAAAGAACCAGCCGACGCCATTTTCTTCAGTTTTTCTTGCCCCAGATGTCAGGTGCCCCCAGAAGGAAGGAAGGCAATACATACATTTATGTAATAATGCAATGCAATATAATCAAAAAACAGTAGTTGCAAGCAAATACACCATAAAAGAATACCCCAATCAGGTTGTATGAGGAGGTGTTAGCCATTAGGCCTGTCCCAAGAGGGGAAGGAGGGAGGGAAACCTGGACTGCAGCTGTATTAGCACTCGAACATCTACATTTATGGTAGGTACAAAACTGTACTATGTTCATCGTGCATACAGCTGCAGTCATAACAGATGGGTAGAATCCCAAAGCTAAAAAAGGGGTGGTAGGCACTAAGTGGAACTAGGAGGAGCCAGGATGCCCTGCAAGACTGCAGTGGCAAAGCCTGCTCTAGATTTGGAGTATAATGGTAGGTGATAGTGCTTGGAGAAAGTATGTACAGAACTCCAAGTGGCTGCTTCCAAAATATCTTTGGTAGGAACCCCCCCTGAGGAAAGCTGCAGAGGTAGCTGTGGCCCTTGTGAAGTGAGATCTGATGCCTGCAGGTACAGTTTTACCATGAAAAGAGTAACAAAAGCGTATGCAGTGGGCTATCCATTTTGAGATTGTCTGTTTGGAAATAGCCTTCCCTTGAGCTCCTGTAGCATAGGACACAAAGAGTTGCTCTGATTTTCTGAAAGGCTTTGTTCTGTCCAAATAATAACGTAGCTGCCTGTGAATGTCCAAGGAGTGTAGTAGTCTCTCCCCTTTGTTTTGAGGATTAGGGTAAAAGGTAGGTAAGTGGATAGCCTGATTCAAGGCTACCCTGGATACTACCTTTGGCATAAAGGAAAGATTGGTTCTTAAGGAAACTCTGTCCTGATGGAAAATGATGAAAGGCTGCACAGCCATGAGGGCTTGTAGTTCCGAAACCCTGCGAGCTGAGGTGATAGCCAGAAGGAAGGCTGTTTTCCAGGATAAATATTGCAGTTCTGTTGAAGCAGCTGGCTCAAAAGGAGGCAAGGTCAGTTTTTCTAGAATGAAATTGAGGTCCCAAGCAGGTACTGGTTGCTTCCTTGGGGGTTTTATATTCTTAGCCCCTCTGAGGAACTGTCTTAAGAGGGGGTGAGAGAATAAAGGAGGATCAGTGTTGTATTCTGCAGAAATGGCTGAGGCATGGATTTTGATGGAGGAGAATGAAAGTCCACTGCTTAGCATCTCAGCTAGGTACTGTAATATTTGAGGTAAATTCAGTATTCCTGGATGCTGACCCTTTTTCTGATTCCAGGCACAAAACCGTTTCCATTTTGCGGAGTAGGCTTTTCTAGTAGAAGGCCTTCTGGCCTCCAAAATGACATCCTGCACCTCCTTGGAGAGTAGGGTCTGTTGTGAATTTAAGGAATCTTCCATGCGGCTAGACTAAGTGTTTTCAGCTGACTGTGAAAAGTTTTGAAGTTGTGCTGAGTCAGTAGAAGAGGCATTAGAGGCAGGATCCATGGTGGGGAATGAGTCAGGCTCCTGAGGAGTGGGTACCAGTGTTGTCTTGGCCAGTCTGGAGCAATGAGAATCATCTTTGGTCTGTCTGCTCTGGTTTTTAATAGAACTTTGGACAGCAGAGGAAGAGGTTGAAAGGCATAAACTGTCATTGTTGTCCAACTGAAAGAGAGTGCATCCACTTTCCAGGCCTGTGGATGAAAGGTCCTTGAGCAGAATTTTGTCAGCTGGTGATTTCTGTAGGTGGCAAAGAGATCTATGTCTGGCCTTCCCCATGCTTGAATAATCTTTGTAAAAACTTGAGGATGCAACTTCCATTCATGTGGATCTGTCATATTTCTGCTTAGGTTGTCTGCCAGTGTGTTTTCCTTGCCTGGCAGGTACTGTGCTTGGAGTTCGATTTGTAATTCCAGAGCCATGTTCCAAAGAGACATGGCTAGCCTGCATAGGGGATATGAATGGGTTCCTCCCTGTTTATGTACCACATTACTGTGGTGTTGTCTGTCCTTATCAATAGCTGACCTGGATGCAGTAGGTCTTTGAAAGTCATAATAGCATTTATTACTGCTAGCATTTCCTTTTGATTGATGTGTAGGTGCTTTTCTTTTTGGGACCATTTGCCCTGAATGCACCGATCTGTCATGTGCGCCCCCCAGGCATAGTCCGAGGCGTCTGTTGTGATGACTTGATTTTCTTGAGGCTTGCAGAATGGGAGACCTGTGTTTCTTTGGCATGCTTGAGCCCACCACAGAAATTCCTTTTGAAGACATGGAATCAGTGGTATAATTGTTTCCAAACTGTGGCTGTGTTGAGACCATAAGTTTTTTAGGTACCATTGAAGTTTCCTCATATGCAGCTTTGCACATGGGATTAGCAGGATGCAAGATGCCATGAATCCCAAAGCCTGCAGGATTTTCCTTGCAGTCAGCCTGGTATAGGTTGCCAGTTTTCTGAAGTATAGAATTAGTTGCCCTTGTTTCTCTGGCGTGAGGTAGGCCATCTGGGTATTTGTATTCAAGCTGGTACCCAGGAAAATTATTGTTTGAGAGGGTATTAGCCTTGATTTCTTTGTGTTGACTGTGTATCCCAGAGAATTCAACAACATTATTACAAACGCCAGATGTTTCAGAAGTATGTGCTTGCTGTCCGCTTGGATCAGGCAGTCATCCAAATATGGGTATATTTGTATCCCTTGAAGTCTGCAGTAGGCAATTACTGATGCCAGGCATATCGTGAACACTCTGGGTGCAGTAGATAAGCCAAAGGGCAATGCAGAGAATTGATAATGGGTTGAACCTGCAAGAAATCTGAGGTATCTTCTGCAATCTTGTCTGATTGGGACATGCAGGTATACCTCCTTGAGGTCCAATGTTACCAGCCAAGACTCCTTGCCCAGCATGGGAAGAAGCTGCTGTAATGTGAGCATCTTGAATTTTGGTACGAGTAAAAATATGTTTAGGACGGATAGGTCCAAAATAGGTCTTCAATCTTTGCCCTAACTTGGTACCAGGAATAGTCTGGAATAAAAACCTTGACCCTGTTCTTGTGCAGGTACCTCTTGAATAGCTTTCATGTCCATGAGATCTGAAATTTGTTTTTGTGCCTCTGCCCTTTGATTGTGTGGCAGGTTTGGCATGCCTCTCATTTTTGGAAGGGTGTGAAAGTGGAATCTGTAGCCTCTGTCTATAATGTCCAGGATCCATTTGTCTTTTGTGACAATATGCCAATTTTTCGAAAATAATGCCAGTTTTCTGCCTAAAGGTGCTGCCATTTGAGCCTTGCTTGGCATGCAAAGGGGAAAGTCATTGGTTCTGCTTTCTGAATGGCTGTGAACTATCCTCACCACCTTTGTGTAGGTGCTTGCCATTGTCTGCCTCTAAATGATCCTTGAGATTGCCCTCTACCCCTCGGGTGCCTGTATCTACCTCTTTGGGGTCTGTCCGTGGCTGGAAAGGACCAATTTTTTGAAGGCCAATTTCTACTGAAACATGGAGGTTGTACCTGTAGGAAATCTTTCACTGTTTGCATTGATTTTGCCTTTTCCTCCATTTTCTTTAATACCTCCTCAGCTTTAACACCAAACAATACATCTTTTTGAAGAGGTACATCTAATAATTTAGCTTTGACATGATCTGGTAAGGTTTGCTCTTTGAGCCAAGCATGTCTACGTATGACTGATCCTGTAACAGCAGCTCTACATGAGGCCTCTAAAGCATCAAAACCACATTGCAAGGTATGTTTACCCACTTGCTCTGCACCATGTAACAAATCCTGCAACTCCTTCAAGTCTGGTTGTTCAGGTTGTGACATTTTGCTTTTCAACTGAGATAACAGAAACTGTTGATACTTTAACATATGGAACTGACAGTTTAATGCCCTCATGGTTAAGGTGGCCGAGGTGTATACCTTTTCCCCCCACCTTTCTAAAGCTCTGGAATCTCTCTCTGAAGGTAATGGATTTTTAGCAGTGGAGGCCTTAATTCCCTTGGGACCCTGTGAAATAGTTTCTGGGTCAGCCGCATGGCTTTTGTATAAGAATTGGTGTGAATCAGGAACCCGGTAATACCTGTCAGGCTTGACTGGAGCTGGAGGTAAAGAATCTGGGTTAAGGCTGGCCTCCAAATACACATCTAGTATGTCTAAGACAGGAGGTATAGCCAGAGGCCTGTGCTGAGGGGCCAAGAGGAAATCCCTAAGCCTTTTCTTGGAGTCTGAGTACTCTTGGCCTTCCCAGTGGAAGTGTTCCCTCAAGGTATGTAAGGTTTCCCCAAAAGAGTAATCCTCAGGGGGGGAGACAGAGGGAATGGACTCCTCTGCATCAGAATCTTCAAAAGGGGAGTATGAATGTTCCTGGTCTTCAGAATGTTCTGAAGTAATGGAGGCCTGGTCCGAGGAAGGGGATTCTTCCTCCACTCTGGACCTTTTGCCCGAGGGGGGTTGAGAACCCCTGATAAGAGTAATCAAATCCTCAGCTATTTTGAGCATCTGCTTTTTAGGCATGGGACCTTGAGAGGGGCCCTGTGGAGCTTGTCTTTTAGTATGCATGGCTGCTTTAGACTTAGTGAAAGCCTTGATGGAAAAAGAAGAAGGCCTGAAGACACCTTGAGAGGTGGCAGGCTTGTCTAAACTCTGAGTTTCCCCACCAAGAGTGGCTTTGGTATCTGTAGTCAGGGTGTGGGCCGAAGAGCCTGCAACCTCGGGCACAGAAGACACCTCCAATGAAGTGTCATCGGTAGTCAGGGGCTGCGTAGGCGCCTCGCTGAGAACCGGAGCACCTGTAGTCGGCTTTAGCATGGTGTCAGTAGAAGTCACAGACCTCGTATGTCGGTCCTTATCTTTGCGTCTTTTACTCAAAACTGGAGTCGGAGTATCCGACATAATGTAATTAAACTTTTTGCCAAAATAGTGTTGGGCAAACTCCGCCCGACGCTTAATAGTGCGTCTGTTGAATGTAGCACAAAAACGACAGGCCGAGACGTCGTGGTCTGGACCTAAGCAAGGAATGCAGAGGGAATGAAAATCCTTATGCGGTATTTGCTTCCCACATGAAATGCAATTATTAACTTTGTCTGACATCGGTCTGAGGCAAGAAAAGTTTCCCCAATGAGGTACTTAGCTTTCAAGAAGACTTCGGCTGAAAAATATTCGTAATCTCAGGAGCTGGCCGACCGGCACTTGCGAACTGCTTCGGGCACTGCGTGGCAAGAAAGACAGAAGAAAATGGTGTTGGCTGGTTCTTTTATACCACTGTCGCACTGACGTCAGGGAAGAAGCGACGACATCCGACGCCGGGCCTAGACTTTGGAATTCGGCCGACTGAGGACCCGCCTGACGGCAGGAAAACCCATCTGTTATGACTGCAGCTGTATGCACGATGAACATCTTGTGTACCAAAAGGAATACAGAAGAACTTCATGTCACCTACTGTAATATCCAATCGTCTTTAGGGAAAGCATGGTCAGAAAAAGAAAATGACAGGAACTAAAGAAAACAAGGGTGGGGATGGTTGAGACTTGGATAATTGCAAAAACACTAATACTGAAAAGTAAGGATGGAGTGTGTGATGAGACAGGAAATGAGGGAATACAGGAAAAGGGCTAAGGTATTGAATCACAGAATGAGAGCAGGGGAAGAGTGGAAATAGTTTTTATCTGAGCATTTTATCTCCACCTTCTGAACTTTCCTAAACTCCTAGTTTATCTCTACTACTTCCTCCTCTTTTGTATATAAACTTCTACCCTAATATACCCAAAGTACCTTGTCAACTTCTCTCAATAGCTTTTTCATATAGCCAATAGTCAGCATTATTTCTACTACATTGGTTAACCTAGTGTACTTCTTATTTTTTTTTACTGTAATGTTAATAAAAAATTGTTACTTTTGTAAACCATGTTTGTACTTTCGTGGTGCTCTCCCCAGGCCTCCGCTGAAAAAGGGCTCTGGCTCAGTTAGACATTCCTGGTCAACAAATGTCAAATAAATAGTCGATACAATATGCATGGTAATGTAGAAAAAGACATACTAATCATGCAACAATTGTGTGAGGTACAGGATTACCTTGCAATATCTGTTACTTGATGGCTTCTTTGGAGACAAGGTCACACCTGTTAAGAGGAAGTTTATTATACTGTCTTGCTAAACAGACACCATATGCTAAACTTCACTGTTTAATAATGCAGTTTGACTTGTTCTGAGAATGCAGCTGTGGAACAAAACTCTCTTTCTGGGGTATACCAGGGCAATATTTTAGATATCTGCCAGTTCTTGTGAGTATATAACTGGTGTGCAGCTGTTAGCTTGGGGAGCTTTAAATAAATAGACAATTCCAACCAAGTAAGTCTTCTCAAGACTTTACAATAGGGAACATGTGCAGGAATACAAGCAGTAAAGGGTTGCTCAAGTTTGTATGTAATGTGGCTGTAAGAAGGGTAAGTAAATGGGAAATAAACACATAGTTGGGAAGTTGAAAAGCATGCTTGCAGTTGAGGTACAGCTGAATACAGAAGCTCAAGTCATAGACAACATGACAACTCTGACTAGCTCCTGAAAATATGTTCTTTTTATGAAGGGCAACACTGAGTTCAGTGTCCAAGGTGGCATAAGAAACTTTACATATTTCACCACATGAATGGGCGAGTGATCTACAGAAATAATTCTTAACTCCAGAAAAGGAGAATAAGAGGACAGCATCATAACCAAACAGCACTCACTCAGCTTTGAGGCTGTATATTTAATAATACAGTTATGATTAGGACAATAATATAATAAGAATAAAGCATTTCTGAAGCACTGACTGTATATACAGCAGGCAGACTGGAAGCTAAATGGCACTGCACTATTTGCACATGTGTCATTTGCAAAGAAGAAATGGGTGAAACAAAATCCTGTGAAATTCTCAGAGGGGCTGCCAGATAGGGACTGTGGTACTTCCCCATCCCAAAAGCAAGACATTGGTTTTCAAGGTAACTGATGAAGCACTGGGCAGTATATACATCAATCCAGTCCACTGCAAGACAACTTTGTTAAAAGGAGCTAGATGTGGAAGGAACACATGCCTCCAGCAGCTCAAAAGCAAAATACTGACAACACTGCTACGGTTAAGATCAACACAACATGCATTCAGTTATATCAAGGAGAGCTGTATTACTTTCAACAACAGGAATACTTTTTTTCATTTTTCCAAGAAAATGCTAGTATATTACAAACTGGACTATCTGGAGGATGGGAAGAAAATATGGAACTTTCAAGCAATTTAGCATTATAGGCAAAATAACTATTTTACTACAACCTGCATTACTTATCATACATACTACTTATAATTATGATACTATCAGTTTGCTTTGAGATTTCTGTACCTAGAATCTGCTTTAATTTTGCATCCCTCTCTCTCTCTCTCTCATATACATCTCTCTACATATATATATATATATATATATATATATATATATATATATATATATACATGTGTATGTGTGTGTGTGTGTATACATTTTATATATATATATATATATATATATATATATATATATATATAAATATATATATATATAAATATAAATATATATATATATATATATATATACACACACACACACACACACACATATATACAGACACACACACATTATACACAAATGCACATTTATAATGAAATATTTCACTAATATTAGCAAATGGATGGACTTAGAACTTAAAAATCACAGTTATAAAGACTTCAAATGATGAAAACTACTTCATTTTTTAAGAAATGTAAACCAGAGACCGTTTGTAACCAGGATGAAATCCATGTTGACAGCTAGATGGTAATCTGTCAGCAATGATATATTGATAAATCTGAGAAATACACACATTTTTCAATGTTTTAGAAAGAAGGCACTGGCAAATGACTGCAGCTGAAGGACTCCTCCCTTGGGTAAAGGTATTATTACTTACTTCCAGAATTTATGTGGATATTTTTTCTAAAACGTAACTGGTGAAAGAAACATCTGAAGCAGCAAACTTTAAAAAAAAATTGAGATGACATGAAATCAGCAGCCACTGATCATGATGCAAGATCCTGAAAAAGTATTCAGACAAGGTTACTTTGGAAGGTCTGAAAAATGAGAAAGGCTGATAGACTGTGTACAAATTTAACAATCATCATAGAAGCTGTGAGCATGTTCTCCAGTATAATCATGGCTAAATGGACAATAGCTAATTGTCTATTTCTGCAGAACTAAGGAGAGGGTTATAGACTGGACTGTTTTGATGTGGCAGGGTACATTAGTTGCCTCTGTTCTAACATTCAGAATCATTTTGGAAAACTTTTGTTAATGCTTTAATAGGTAACATCCATCACACTGATTCAAGATCTTTGTGCAGTTCCAGGCCTGTCTAAATAATTAAAAAAGGAAGTAGATTTTGGATATGATCTAAAAGTTTGGTTGTCAAGGAATGACATTATGATACAAATTAAATATTTAACTGCAAACTCCACAAGACAGGTGAGCAGGCATGTCATTTCTGGACAGAGTAGAAGAGTGTATGTAGTGGCAAAAATCCACTGAAGTTTTGAAGAAAATGTAATGATGCTTTTTTAAGGGCTTGCAGTCAGTTGCTAGATAATTCCACAGGAAAGGAAAACACTGACCCTTGTCTGGGGATTGATGCATTTAATACCCTTCCTAAAAATCTACATTAAATTTACCCCAACAATGTCTGGCAAACCTCCCTAAGTGACATTCTACAGAAGACTATCTGCATCCATCTTTAAGATATTCACCATTTCTGTGCATGTTTTTGAATACTTATAACACTGAAAAACACCACTATATAGCTGGGGCCATGGTACAAAGGGAGATAAAGCTCAGACAATGCTCCAGGTGCCAAAGACTGAGTAGTGACCTGGAGACGGGATGAGCCAGGGAGTACTGGAAAGTAATGCAAGCTGACACTAGCCTGTCTATCCTCAGTGGAGAAAAAAACAATCCACCATACTGCGCCACTGACATCTAGTTTGGCTAATCTTACACTATGACATTTTGAAGTTGCATAGAAGTTGGACAGCCCTAACGGTGTAGGTTTGGCATTAATGGAGAATTTCTAATGCCCTGTGCCATGGATGATGAACATCTGTGAGAAGAGTAAATCTCAAGGATGGGACAATTAACGTCCATACATAAACACTTATGGACATGGCCAATCGAGGGGACTACACTCTCAGGCACTGCTCCCTCCAAGCTGTCAGCAGTTAAAGGGAAACAGCAGTGCAGGGGAAATTACCTTTATAACTGGCTATATGATAGCCACTCTGGCTGTCTCTCTCCTGTGCTAACAAACCCCGAGATGATAGTGTAATGAGAAGTGAATGGGCTTAAAACATATGGGAGAGGGCTGACGGCTAACAGAGATGGAAAGAAAAGGCACCTAGAAAAAAATCCTTTTATCATTACTAGGAACATTTGCCCATTACTAGACGTACCTCATTCACCGGACTTCAAATATATATATATATATATATATATATATATATATATATATATATATATATATATATATATATACATATATATACAAGCTATCACACCTGACAAAAGCCCTTGACAAAATTTACTTAAACATTTAAAGTGATTCATAATCAGGGCATCCTTGACCTTTCATTGGGTGTTGTTAGAACTGTGCAGCACATCAACTGCCTTACTGTCAATGCCTCTAAATACAAATATACAGCCAGGGACTTTCTGAAGGTAGTGCTTTTGTAGATTCTAAACAGAACAGGCATTTTACTTTGTTAACCACAATTACTTAACTTATAGGCAGGTAAAAATAAATAAATAAATAAAATAAACAAAAAAATTAGCTTAACATAATACAAAATAAAGCAACAGACTTCCAGCAAGGTGGGCTTGATCCTTATTAACCAAACTGGACAAATTTAACTGTCCAGTAAATATTATAACTGTAACAGTAACATATTCCTATGCAGTCCTTGCTAGGCTACTAAAATAGTATCAAAAACGTATCTGACACCATAAAAAAGTAAAAAAAAAAAAAATCACCTTAAAATACCATCCTTCATATGGCTTGTTAAACTGGGGACCCATATGTCTGAATTGGTGGTAGCTCAGGTAGATGTACAAGATCCCACTGCACTAACCAAAAAGTTGTGGAATTTCCCTGGTGTCCTGGCCAAATGTTCCATTCTCAAATACCACCATGAGACCACCTTCTCTAGGATTAACCTTGTCAAACTTGTAGAAACTACATAAAGTCCTACTTGGCACACATCATAAGCAAATAATGCTCATTGGCTAGTATTTAGCTAACTGCCCTTGCTAGCCATTTTAAGCCTAGCCAATAATCCCTTTTGAGATTCAAGCCCTACGCCTTGTGTTTGTAAGGCAAACATCTTAACCATTAGACCAGCTTCCCAACATACATCAAAATGAATTTAATGTGAAAGATAATTCATCCTAAAGCATCCATAAAAGTATCCTAAAGTATCCATAAAATATCCTTCTAAAAATCTACATGTTTACTTCCACAGGTTTAGCTTTCTTCAACAAAGATTGTAAGTAAAATGAGATCACACACAATCTAGGGGAAAAAACAAACTTTTTTAACTGTACAGATTTTAAGATAAGTTTTAAAAGTTTACCCAACTTGTGTGCTTCTAGATCATCTTTACTTTCACAGTAGCCTGCTTTACTACCATGAAATTTTCCTTCTGCAGATGTGGCTTTTCTGGTAGAAGAGAAGGTAAGTGAAATGTCTGCTGCAGATACACACCCCAGAACCAAATGTGCATGGTGTTTCCTAGCAGACCTGTCTTTTTTTAAGCACACTTTACCACCCACAGCCTGTGGACCACTGGCCCCTATCGGCAATTATCCTATTCATTTCCCATCACCAGGGTGAGTATCAGCCAGGAGGGGCTCTCACTGACATCCACTGATGGTGGTTCAAGGATTTTTTGCACAGCCCATCATTTCTCTTGTTGATGCCCAGCTTGCAAGGCTAAACGTGGATGTGGAATGGAATGTCCACACTGATTATTCCTTAATTCTGCAAATGATGTTTCCAGCAAGCAGTGACAACCCCTCCCCCTCAAGCACAGGAAGTGGTTTACCAGAGTCCACCAGAAAAAAGGTACTTCCCTTTGTGCTCCCCAAATGCCCACTACCCTCCTCACCAGCAGGGAGCAAGACACACTTTCACTCCTCTCCCCTCTTTCCATGGCTCCTCAAGTGCAGGGCACCAAATTAAACCCCAGTTACGTGGGCTGTAGTAAGGGCTCCATCCCTTTGCACCATGGAGTCAAGTTTAGCCGACCTGCTTTTTTTAGCAAAGGGCATATATGACAAACTTGCACTTCAAGTTATACAGTCTATAAATTAAATATGTGAATCTGAAGAAGACAAACTGGCTCATCTATGACACAAGTGTTCATAGACAAATTTATGTGAATTAAATTTTCTTGAATTTGATTTTGGACAAAGTATTTTAGCTATTGTCCTTTGTCTTGTGTGTGACAGTTTATGAAAGAAATAAGTACACTGTTCTCTGTAAATCCTTTTTTTACTTGCACTGAGATCAGGTCTTCACTGTCAAAGTACATTGTGAAACAATATTTTACATCTTTCACTGCAAAAGTTAAACAGGATTTTCTAGCAGATCACATTTTAACATGGAGTTTCTTTTAACTCATTATACCAGAGTGATGCCTTGAGGTACCTCTGAAGTTACAGCCTACGGACATCTGTAGGCGTCAAATATTTTTACTCATAATTGCATAAATAATTTCAAAACTATGCTACAAAGTATTAAAAGATTTTATCTTAAAGCTTACACAATGGCAAGCATAACTGTACTGATAGTTATTTGTCTAGTGTAGGTAAAGAGATACTGTTATTCATATAATATTCATTTATATTGTCATAAATGTCATTTTTTTAAATATCTTGATAACCAAGTAGTAGAGAGAGAACTGCTTAATCTCAAAAGCCCTCAGAGGTTGATGAACAAACTGCTGTCAACAGTATCTTTGTAACCTGAGTGGTTGCTGAGATATAAGTTGACAAAATATTACAAACTTAATTACTATGTGTACCTTGACTTATAAAATCCAGTTTACAATTTAAAGCCTAAAGAGTACTACCACTACAAAAAAATAGCTTGTGCTGAAGAGTGCCATTTATACTTTTTTAGTAATGCCCTACAATTTCAGAGATATGAGCATTTGTTTGAAATTCGAGGACAATCTGATTCTGTTAAAAAGCTAAGGCTCTGTCCATTGGAAGTTACAGTGCAAACTTCCAGTGCTCCACTGGAGGGGACGAGTTAAATATTGTCTATTTCACCTTCACCTTTTTCCAGATAGACTGTGATATACACAAGCTACTACATTGAATGGTTTCTTTCCTGTACAAACATCTTGACAAAGATGCTGGATACCCAGATGACATTTCAGTAGGTGGTTGCTTTAATGAAGTCATTATGCCTCCATATAGAGAATACATCTAGAATCAAATTATTTCTCAAGCTAATCTCTCAGTAGTTGTTCAAGTGCTGGTCTCCTCCTGCCTTGACAACTGTCCCTTTACATGGAACCTGCCATTGTTGAGCATTAATGAGTGTATCTTGTGAAAAAATCCCACTGTCAGGTTATTCACTGGTACTCCACACCACCATTACATTATGCCTGACTGCAGACTATACAAATACTCTGTGTGCAGTCATACAATTGTTAAAATCTTAGTGACCAGACATGAATTGCGTCTCACTTACATGAGGGAGAGCTCATAGTGTCTTCTGCCCTCCTTGACAGCTGTGCTTGGTGGTTCAGGGGCTGCTAATCGCTCGGCTCCCAAGATGCATCTGGAAACTTCAAACTGCCATTTCATTGCACAAAACTCCCATCACTTGAGACCTAATTGATCATTTGCTGAGACAGTGTCCTACACTATCAGATTTCTACAGATCTTTGAAGCTTTTCTATTCAAGCCAATATTCAATGTGCCGCAGGTTTAATCATTTCAAGATATTCCTTTAATCCCTTCGTTTTCGTTCATTCACTAGTCAAATTTGGGCATTAAAAAGAGCAAAAGAACCACGACCATCAACCACAGGTTAGCAAATACTAACAATAAGGCACCGACCAGGAATGCAGTAAATCACCATTTAATCCACAGTTATTCACATAGACTGAGCGCTTTCTCCAGGTCAACTGGCTTCATCAGAGTCAATTTACTAACATCACCCAGCTTGTCTTATATACACCCACAGTTCATCAATTAATCAATTACAAATACATTCTTATCTATCAATCAATAAAATTAAGTTGATTACATCCTATTGAGTCCTTCACTATACAAAAACTCAATACAAATTCATCAGTTACCTTACAAACAATAAAATTAGTCAAAAATAAAAAATTATAATAATATATATGTGCTGAATTCTATAAAAAACACACATATACTAAAAAGTGTTTCATATAAACTTTACATGAAAAATTTACATTGTATTACAACATATAAAAACTGACACCCAGATTAAATTGTATTTACTCTAGATGAATTTAAACATTAAAATACATTTTGATACTAAATACTTCTTCCCCTCAAATAAATGAAGCACGATGTTTTAATACAGGTTTTAATGCAATGCATTCATTTAACCCAGGATACCTTGTGGCATTGAGTCTTATCTGCCACTCTGTTTCACGTAAAGCTACATAATTCCCAGTGTCACCATTACTGTTTGGTTTTATTCTATCCACTATAAAGAATAGAAATTTTTTGTATGTAGAACAAACTTTAGAATGCATGTAAAGGGAGTTATGTTCATCCTTCCTTCTAATAGAGTTGACATGCTTCCTAACTCTCTCCTTAAGGCATCTTGTTGTCATAGAATGCCTCGCATGACATGCACGATGCTACATACACACAGTTTTTTGTGACACAATTACATGTACCCGGACATGCAATTTATAACCAGCCACACTTAGATAGGTTCCCTCAGAAATATATCTACATGATTTACATCTACCACATTTCTTCATACTAGATGTTACAAAATCATGGCTAGTTTTTTCCAATATTTCTTTTAAGTTGTATCCCCTACCATAAGTTATGGCTGGTTTTGCTCCCAATACAGCTTTGACCTCACTACTCAGGAAGTATTCCCACAGTTTCCTCAAATTGTCACCTAATTCTGGTGTTTTATTATTATATCTCAGTATAAACCTTGATTTTTCATCACACAAATTCCCCTTCGCCCGTCTAGGCTTCAACATTGATGTAATTCCAATTTCATTCCCACTTTTCAAAATAGGCAGATATCTACTCCTTCTCTTCCTATATATTTCTTTTTTGATTTTCTTCAACATTTCAATGGGATACCCCCTTTCCAAAAACATACCTATGAGTGTGTAAATTTCTGACCTAAAAGTTTCCTCATCACTAACAAGTCTCGATAGTCTAATCATTTGGCCCTTGACCAGTCCTTTCCTTTGGTGTAAAGGATGACAACTTAAATAATGTAGCATAGAGTTAGCATAACTCTATGCTACATTAAGTTGTCATCCACACCAAAGGAAAGGACTGGACAAGGGCCAAATGATTAGACTATCGAGACTTGTTAGTGATGAGGAAACTTTTAGGTCAGAAAGTATGTTTTTGAAAAGGTATCCCATTGAAATGTTGAAGAAAATCAAAAAGAAATATATAGGAAGAGAAGGAGTAGATATCTGCCTTGAAAAGTGGGAATGAAATTGGATTACATCAATGTTGAAGCCTAGACGCTGTGTGATGAAAAATCAAGGTTTATACTGAGATATAATAGGTGACAATTGAGAAACTGTGGAATACCTGAGTAGTGAGGTCAAGCTGTATTGAGCAAACCAGCCATAACTATGGTAGGGGACTTAAAAGAAATATTGAAAAACAGCCATGATTTTGTAACATCTGGTATGAAGAAATGTGGTGTAAATCATGTAGATATATTTCTGAGGGAACCAAGTGTGGCTGGTTATAAACGCATTATTGCATGTCCGGTACATGTAATTGTGTCACAAAAACTGTGTGTATCGTGCGTGTCATGCGGCATTCTAATGGGCATGACAACAAGATGCGCTTAGAGAGGTTGAGCATGTCAATTTATTAGAAGGAAGGATGAACATAACTCCTTTACATGCATTCTAAAGTTTGTTCTACATACAAAAAATTTTTATTCTTATAGTGGATAGAATAAACCAAACAGTAATGGTGACACTGGGAATTATGTAGCTGAAACAGAGTGGGCTCGAATGCCAAGGTATCCTGGAATGCATTGCATTAAAACATCGTGCTTCATTTGAGGGAAGAAGTATTTAGTATCAAAATGTATTTTAATGTTTAAATTCATCTGAGTAAATACAATTTAATCTGGGTGTCAGTATATGTTGTAATACAATGTAAATTTTTCAAAAGTTTATATGAAACACTTTTGTATATGTGTGTTTTTATAGAATTCAGCATATTATTATAATTTTTTTTTGACTAATTTTATTGTTTGTAAGGTAACTGATGAATTTGTATTGAGTTTTTGATGAAGGACTCAATAGGATGTAATCAACTTAATTTTATTGATTGATAGATAAGAATGTATTTGTAATTGATTAATTGTTGAACTGTGGGTGTATATAAGACAAGCTGGGTGATGTTAGTAAATTGACTCTGATGAAGCCAGTTGACCTGGAGAAAGCGCTCAGTCTATGTGAATAACTGTGGATTAAATGGTGATTTACTGCATTCCTGGTCGGTGCCTTATTGTTAGTATTTGCTAACCTGTGGTTGATGGTCGTGGTTCTTTTGCTTCTTTGTGGTTCCTGTATTGGAGCGGTTCAATATTTTCTTTTTAAATTTGGGCATTATTTTGGTTTCATATATTACTTTGCTAAACTTTTATCTGCACCTATACCGTACAAAATCACCTTAGCTTAGTTATCAAAGTTGAAATTATACTCAAACTGCCCACACTGTCATCCCTTCCATATTCCAACCCACGTCATGGAAACTTCTTAGTTTAGTACATCCTAAGTATAACTAGCAAAAGGGTCCCCCAGGACCAATGTTGCACAAAAGTTATCAGATAGCTAGACCGACAGGCTGATATATCAATTTACCCAGTCTTGTCATTAGGTTTTTATGTACAGTTTATTGGCAATAGCAATAGTTTTGCAAATACAGTTTGGTTTTACTAGCTGTTTTGTTTTCTTTTACTATTTATCTTACTTATTATACATATTTTATGTTATGTATTTTAGCACCTCCAATGGCATTTACTAAAAGTACCTAAATAAAACTGAAGTGAAAGTAGAAAAAACAACTTTGTACTCTAAGCATAAGACTGCTTACACTAATAAGCAGTATATCAAGGCAGCCTACATTTTTAGAGCATCATCTCAGTCACAGATGTTTTGGGTGAAGGGAAAAATGTATGCAAAAATGTTCCTACACTGACCAAAAGTTCCACTGGGTTACACTAAATTCTCAAGCCGTCTCTAGTTATTTTACTATGCTTCAAAGTTACACACAAGTACATAATACATTATTACGTACATACAGACATGTATAATAAACACACAGGCACACATATATGTGTACATATATATATATATATATATATATATATATATACATATATATATATATATATATATGTGTGTGTGTATATATATATATATATATATATATGTGTGTGTGTGTGTGTGTGTGTATATATATATATATATATATATATATATATATGTGTGTATATATATATATATGTGTGTGTGTGTGTATATATATATATATATATATATATATATATATATATATATATATATATGTGTGTGTATATATATATATATATATATATATATATATGTGTGTGTATATATATATATATATATATATATATATATGTGTGTGTGTGTACACACACATTATATATATATATATATATATATATATATATATATACACACACATATACATAGAAAAAGAGATTCTTTCTTACTAAATTGTCAAAGGTACATTTTCTCTAATACTGGATACGGTGGACATTTTGTTGAACATATTTCTTAACGAATATGTGCTGTTGTTGAAGGTTTAGACTTCTGAATCAGTTAAGAATTTTGTGTTAGGAACTGGCGTACGTGCACACAAGTGTTTAATAGGATTATAATAAGGGTTAGATTAAGAGACAGCTTGTAGGAGTATATGAATTCATGTATGCTATTTTGTCTGTTGTGTGTGCAAGTCTGAGCAATTTTATGTAGTGGTAATATTATGGAAAAGATTCCTCTACAGTAAGGTATCAGGTTAGGGTTAAGGGCAGAGGCAGGGCATGCATTAGTAAGGTGGTGGAGGGGGACAAATTATCACTGATCAGCAATTTGGTTTTACTTTATTTAGTCTTTTTTTTATTATTTATTGACATATGATTATCATATAATGCTGGCCACCTGATGCTTAAGCTAATAAATACTCAATTTACTTCATGTGGTTGGCTCTGATGGATCTGAATTATTGTGGACAAAAGTGCTATTTTAAAAAAGAAAATGAGTGCATTTACTGACTTATTAGTTTGTTTATGAAGTCGGTTTGGTTGAAACCCTTGGTTTGTTATTCATTAAAAAAAGTCTCCTATTATACTCAGACAATTCAGTATACAGAGTCCTACATCTGACATCATAGCACTGACCTTTAATAATGTTATCAGATGTGTAAAAAGCAGAACACACCCATCAACTAAACAGCCTGTTGATGACTCAAAATAAAATCTGATCTTAAAACACCAACTATGTAGTTACTTGCTATATTGCTAGGAGTAGCAAACAGCTCTTGGAGTTCTAGCTTTTAAGGCTTTTGGCTGCAGTGTGCTGAATGAACCAATAGCATAGTGCAGTTAGTAAAATAGACCACTTACTCAGCTGCATGTGCTATTGGCCCATTTTTCTAGTTGCACAGTGATACTGGTCTGTTGGATATACAAACAGCACAGCGTAGATAAAACAAAATGGACCAATACTACAGGGCCATCTGTAGTACTGGTCCAATTTCCTAGTTACGGTGTGATATTGGGTCAGCTGAATGGCCAAGTAGCACAAAGCAACTATAAAAATGGACAGGTAGCTCACCTGTCTGCTCGTTGCAACTAGAAAAACAGGCCAATAGTATAGGCAGCCAGAAGCCAACTGTGAGCCCTCTAACTTTGTTTTGAGTTTGATAAGCTCTTCTCTCATTTGATATACACTTGAACCAATTGGAAAGCACATATTGGCGCTCTCAAAAGGGCAAATTGGAGCAACAGAACAGAGATGAAGCTGGAATGCACCACTGAATGTGGTACAGTTGAAAGGCATATATACCTAATGGCAAATACACTGCACAAAATATTGTTTTCAGAATTAAATATTTTATAAATCAAAGGCTAATGACTTGGAAGCTAATTTTGAAATTAGAAAAGATACCCAAAATGTCTGACAAACTACATGCACATGTTTCAGACTGCACATATTGCATACTGAACTTTCATAATTATTAAATAAATATTTGCAAAAAATTAAATAAGAAATTGGAAAAAAATACTAATTCAGAAATATACTCCTGGAGGCTTATACTAATAATATAAGCATTCTGTTCATCATATAACAGAATTTTATCAAATATATTTTAGTAAACCATTTTGAACACTACAAATCATATTGGATTTTTAATGGGCTTTACTGGATGATGTGCTGTGAAATTTGACAAAGGCAAATCACTAAAAGTTAGCAAAATTCTGCAACAGTTTTAGTACCATCCATTTAAAATTACTCTTGAAAAGAAATGAAGCTTCTAAAGTTAGTAAATTTCTTTGCTAGAAAAAATATCCTCACACCTGTTATTTGAAAGCAATGTCAAAATGTGTTTTGATAATTAATACTAAACAGGAATTCAGAGCTCTTAAGGTTTTGTCATAAGCAAGGCGACATGAGATGTTGTTCCTGAAACTGATATTCTTTTATAAAAATGTGCTCCAAATGTTAATTTGTTAATACTCTTTTCAAAGCTCTTAAGTGTTGGTATTTGGCGAGTATGGAACCATTCACCTGTGGTAGCTATAGCAGCTTATATGTGGAATCACAGTAGTGTTTAAAGTTCTTTCCTTATATTTAATGAATTCAATCACTAAGTAGGATAATCTAATTAAATAGATACATAAATACAGCGTTTCTTCCTTATTTTAACATCTACAATGTTATTTTATTAATGTTAACTAGAACAAACTAATTTTAATATGTTGTATTTATGCTCCTTTTAATCTCTTTCTACAGGAGTTATAGAGTGACAAGAGTTCAAGTCATCATCTACAACAACAGGCGATTTTTTAGCACAATGCTAAATTATTTAAAAAAAAAAAATTGTGTACTCACTATAATGTTCTATCTATGTTGTCCATTTCCATTTTTCCTCGCTGATGGGTCGCACATCCAGCTCGGCCACCTCTTCCAGACTCTGGAGCCTAGTCTCAAGCTCCTTCCTCTTTCCATAATGCACTACAGTGCCCCCAACTCCTCAGATCGAGTTTGCTGCCTAGTGATTTAAAAGAGAGGACAGATAAAGAGAATATTATGGCTCAGACCTGGAACATGAAAGCTTTTATATCATCCAAGATCCTTCTAGGAGTGACAAGGCCAGAGGATGGCTGGGAGGAAAGGTGAAGAAGAATGAAAATGGGCAACACAGATGGAATGTTATGGTGAGGGCATTGTTATCCTTTTCATTCTTCCTCAGTGATGGGTCAGAATCCCCAGCAATGTTAACTCTCGGAAGGCCCTGGAAAGGAGGATATGTTGGAGCACTGCTGAACCACAGGAAGCCCTGTTTTTGGAGACGATGCCCAACTTGTAAAGTGACTGCAGCAGAGATAACATCAATAGGAGGATGGGGTGAAAAGTAGACACAGTAGCCATATATCTGGTAGAATGAGCTCCAGGATGATGAAGTTTTGGGAAAAAAAATGTAGCTAAAAATTAGACAGCAATCTGCTTGTCCACTGTAATCTTTAAGACTACTTAACCTGAGTAGTTAGAAGAAAAAGAGAGATAAACAGCTGGTCAGAATTCCTGTTCCGTTTGGTCTCATGCACTATGAGCATAAACGTATATAGCCACCAACATGACGTAAAACCTTAATCAAACTAACTAGGCAAAAAAGAAAATAAAAAAATGGACCACACCAGTGGTACAGAACATGGCACTTCAATGAGCAACCCAGCACAATGCCCCAATGACTAAGCGCTTTCTCTCACTTTTTGCTTGGACTTCTTCAGAGTCTCTGACTCATAAGGTTCAGACCAGCAAAAAGACAAAAAGGTCCGAACCACCAGGCTGTAGTTAATACTTTAATTAAGGATACAAAAAGTAACTAAGTACTTTTGGGATACAATCCCTTCATCAGACATCATCACATAATATTCCCCAAGTATTTAAACTCTTAGATAGCCAATTACCATTCAATAGTAGGGTCTATGCCATTTTAGCACTGGTTACATTGGTAACACTCCATTTAAACCTGGGCTCCTGTTCACCCTAAGTTCAATGATCCATTTTGTCTTACATAATTCAGTCATATTTACCAAATCACCACCCCTGTCATTCATTTTCACAACCTGTAATGAGTTCTGCACACAATAATATATTGCCTTTAAGGTTGCAGACACAGCTAAAGAATGCCTTGTGGTTGTCCTTGGCTTGGGAGGCCAAATTCACCTCAAATTTGGCTTTGGTAGACTATTTGTCCTCAGAGGTGTTTTAGTTTGATGAGTGTTTTTATCCTGCTGGGTGCTGCACCTCATAATTTTTGCCATGATTTTCTCCCTTCTTTATATAGCCTATTGATTTTGTGATTCCACCAGGGTGGCTTGTTCTTTTGGGTCAGTTCTGTACTTCTTCCTGGTGGGTACAGCTGCAACTGACATGCTTGTACAGGGTTTTCTGTGAACAGTTCAGCATAGGCAGCAGTGTTCTTGGGGTTTATGGGGGCTTGTAATTTTCCCAGGTTCTCACTTAATAGCAGGAATTTAGCGTTAGAGTAGTTCCTGAATAATCCAGGTTTAGCTGGGGGCTCCAGGTTTTATTTTTACTTCAAAGGAGACAATTTTGTGGTCTGACCTTACCAGGAAAGACGTTACAGTAGGGGATGTGCAGCACTCTCCCATATTAGTGAGGACCAGATCCAGTATGGCTGCACCCCTGGTTGGTGTACTGACTACCTTGTTCAGGGGGTTTGTGTTTACAAAATACAGGAATCTCTGTGCCTGTATGTTTGATGTTGTACAGGATTCCCAGTTAATAGTGGGTAAATAAAGTCACACATGAATATGGTAATGGGTTGGATTGTTAGTGTTTCTAATAAGTTTAAATACATGGTATGGATTTCCTGGGTCATACAGGGGGACCTACAGCTGGCAAGGAAGTGATACTGGATTTTACCCATGGTGATTTGGACATGGGGCAGCTCAAATGCATTGTCCTGTTTGACCAGCCTTGAGGTGCATTTATTTTTGATGGAAATAGCTACACCTCCACCTTTAGTCCCAGTCTGTGTAGTAGCTGGTCTAAATGTGTAGAAGGCATTATAACCTGGGACTGATGGTGTGCTCTCTACTGCTTTAAACCTTGCCTCAGTGACTGCACAGACATCAGCATTCTCTAGGGTGAAGACAGCTTCTAGGGAATGGAGTTTTTTGTTTAGACTCCTAGCATTGAGCAGTAAGACCTTTAGATTTTCTTGGTTTTGATTTGCTTTGCTGGGAGTACTTTCAGTGTGTCATTACTAAAAAATTACACTATGGGGGAAGACAATGTTTTAGCTAATATTCGAAAGCCTAGAGGGGAGAGGTGCAGACCATCCCTGGCAAAGCAGCATGGTCTGTTGACAAACTCCTTCCAAGATAACAAATATTGTACCCCCCTTAGAATGACACCAGAAACTAAGCCAATTACTAAAGTCAATATTTTTTGTTCATATTGTGGCATCATCCTTGGAAAAGGTAAAACGCTGCTCAATGCTAGGCTCGTACCAGCCTGCAATACACATTCCAAGAGCTCCACGATGGCTCTTCATATTGTCTAGGGAGTTACGTCTCAGGTCATATACTCCCACATGGACTATGACCGAGTCATACTTGTACCTGTGGTCCAATGACCTGAGTGCATGCATAACGTGACAGATCCTAGCCTCCTGATAAGCAACTGACAGTGACTTTCTCCTTACTCAGTCTGGTGAGAGGGACCATCAATGTGTCTCATTATGGATTCTCCGATGACCAAGATGCTGGCTTGTGTGGTGGCTTGCCTTATGGGCTTAGAGGCAGAGGCACTATGAGATGTGCCTCTGTGTTGATGTGTGTGTCATTTTAAGAGAGTGCAGTTGGGGCTGCTGAGGGCATTTGTTATGAGTACTTCGTCTAGGAGGTCTTTGTGGTTTAGGAAGGTTACATTTAAATGCCTCAGTATATGTTGTTCTATAGGACTGCTTTGAATTGTGTGTGATGGGTGCAGCGTGTGTACTACTGACAACCTTATTGACATTAGGAATACTTTTATGTGACAGCTTTGCCTCCAGTGACATTGTGCAAATACATCTCTCACATATCATATCCATTTGTTTGAGAATTAACTGGTTGTCCATAAACATGAGGCAATTTCTACATTGCCTCAGCATGTCCATATCCACCAAGGTGGTAACAGAGATAGTGAGAAAGTTCATATCCATGGCAACTGATCCTTTTTTTATTGATTAGGTAGCTGGAGTGAGAATATAAAGCAATGGTTTGCAACTCTGGGCACATATGGATGTGAATAAGACGTAACAAGTGTTAGTCGTATTAAAAATACGTTGGGAACAATAGTTTGGCAATGTATTGATGATTAATGTTAGTCTCTTAGGTTGCTTTGATTAACAAAGAGACTGGTCTGGACGAACACCCTCTCTTTAAGACAAAATATTTAAGGAGGCTTAGTAACCAGGCCTAAAAGCTCTGAAATTTGTTTTTCAATGTAAATGCTGTCAAGGAGAACATTTTCCATGACAAAATTGCATATCCAAATTGGTCATTGGATCAATGGTTTCTGTATCAGTCCCTGAAAGAAAAAATGTGAGACCCAAAGGAGGAGAGAGGTCTCCCACGGGAGAGCTAAGCATCAATATTTCTTTTTTGTAAAACTTTACATAATCTGAAAGACGTAAGGGGAAGGAATACAATATCAGACTGAAAAATCTATGTATAGTTACTAACTGAAGTTTAACAGCAGAGAAAACGGACTTTTTCCTTAAAGGGGTTGGTAAGAAAAGGATGGATGGCAGAAGTAGAAGCTGAAAAAGAGCCAATGTTCCTATCTGAAGCTCATGTGGGTAATGATTTCTATTGCTTTTATAGGCTTTTCCAGAATAATTTTTCTGGGAAGGTGAGGCTGGACCACAGCAGTATCAGTGGAATAGTGGAAACCATACGTTTAGCTGGAAGGCATGGGGACAAAGATGTTTAATCTCCACTGGGTAAGAGAGGAGATCCAGACTGAGCTTTGAAATCCCTACAGGACGACTTAGAAGCCAGAAACAAAAGAAAGGAAAGAGAAGAGAAGAGCAGAGCCATATCTGACAAGGTCAGAAGGGGGCGATGAGATTACAGAGATTCCCAGTCTGATGGTTTTATGCAGAAAATTCTGAAGGTGGGCCCATAAGCTTGGATCATTTTCATTTAACATACTTTCTCACCATATGTGGGAGTTGGCATCCATGGATACTGTAGGCTTAGGCTATAATATCAGTAATGTCCAAGAATTTGAAGGGTGTAGAAAACTTTGGTCAGTTAAAGTTGATATCTGGAGAGGCAGCAAGAAAAGCAAACATTCAGAGATGAAAAGAAAACTGGAATATTACCCAACTTATGCAAGTTGTCACAGCCATCTAGTACTAAGTAAACACCCTAGGGGTTTGTGTTGATTGTAAAGAACAGAAATCCGAATGGGAGTGGCTGGTTCCCAAATGACAATGTAGATGACTCCTGGAATGGTTATTTATTTTAATGTGGTCTTGTGCATCATGTAGAAATATAGAGTACATACCTTCAACATGCACGTAAGAAGCATGATGAACTGAACTATAGGACATCCACAACTTCAACTTTTACATTCCAACTGAGATTAGCACTAATGTCTGGAAGGAAGAAGACAGGATCCCAACAGTCTTGAGGGTTGAACAGTCGGGGATGCTTGGGTGCAGTGATTGAGCCTATCAAGGAGGAGTATTTACAACATTGGAGATGCGGACCTCCTCTACCTTTGTGGGGGACGGCTATAGTTCAAGTCATTAGAAGTGTTCTGAAATGCATTCTGGAGGACTCCAGAAAAAGTGGTTGTAGCTGTATTGTCTTACCTTCTCTGCATTCCCTGAAGAAGCATGTCAAGGGGAAAAGGAAGTTATATTCAGGAGGTAGCCAGGATCCTGCTCTACTGTTGGTTAACTACAGGTGAGCGCAATCTTCACAGATGCAGTGAACCAAGAGGGCACATGAAAGGGGACATCAAATAATGATGCCTTAAAGAGTTGGTTGAAGAAATGTTGCATCATGCAGGGGTATAACAGAGTGGTCCAAGTCAGGGGCGATTGGTTGTGAAGTGTCCTCCCTGACAGGAGTATGAGCCTCTTCAAAGTATTTGGAAAGGGCAACAGAGTTTGTGTGTGTATAGGAGTACCATCTCACAACCCCTAAGGTCTACAGAACTGTGCGGGTTGTAGACCTCAGCATGGAAATAGCTGAAGTGAACTCATTTTATCCAAAATTGTACATCGTTCTGGACTTACTTTTGGGAGGATGGATAAGGTGAATTTGAACACCAGCCCCTACAGTGACATCCTTCACTGCCACCATGTCCAATAAAACTCCCACGCTCCACAGGGGGCACAAGGGAAGGGGACACTACAGCAGACTGTGTGGAATGTCCCATGAAGAAGTTGGAGTGGTTGTACTTCAAAAGGAAAATTCCTCCTGGAAAACAACCATACTGGAGGATGGTCATATCCCAGGATAAAGCAAGTCCTAGACACCAGAAGGAAAAGTGATTGCACAGGGAGAAGGATCTCCATCCGCCCTGACCATTTATCACCTTCAGAAAGGAAGACGGGGCCCAATCCCAAAATTCAGCATCAGAAAGGGAAGAATGCTCTGCTATGAAGGATCTTGTGGGACCGGAATGTACCCAGGAATACCGAGGCCCAACCAAACTTATGGAGCAGTTGCCTATGTATTCGCCCCAATCCAGGGGAAAACAATCCGTACAGAAAAAATTCATTCCAGATTGTGCGATAAACTGGTTAGTCGAAAGGTATGCTCTCAATCCCCTAGAACAACACTTCTCCAGATAAAAAAAAAATCTGAAAGTCATTATTTAGTGATTGAAACCTGGGATCAGCCAGCCAGTAACTTAAATCATTTAGCATTCCAGGGTACTGAATGCAGTAATCTGGACATGCAAAATTCATGACAGTTTAAGATAAGGAAGGGATAAGAATAGCTTTCAAACTCTTAGTCCAAAAAATAAATAAATAAATAATTCTGGACCAGTCTTGGCAGAATGGGGGGGGGGGACAAAGGTTCAAAATTAGGGAAAGATTTGAAATATTACTTATAAAAGCAGAAGTTGTTGGAATAAGAGGAATTGTCTTAGCATGCATTTCCCTGAAGAATATAAAGTCTGCAACACAAATTAATGTCATTATTTAGAGATTTCAATCTTTCGATCATCGCAATGATTTGCCAGAAAATCACAAATTTTATGAGGCAAAAATCTGGACATTCTGCAAAAAATTGGACAGTCGAAAACTATGGAGAGCAGGGCTTGAAGCAACAATCAAGCCTTTAGATTCAAAGTGTGCCTAGGATCCGAAGAGAGGCACAGTAGTGTAGTAGATTGGGATCCAAAAGTGTTGGATCCAAGAAAAGCCCAGTTGTCCTTAAATACCTATTACCTGTCAGATTCTACTCTCAGGATCCACAGGCAGGAATAAAGTACCAATCAGATCCACAGGTGAGAGAACGTAGGATCTGATGGAGATTCCAGATACATCTGACTGAAAGAGGCCGCCTGTTCCTTGTGTCCCGCAACAAGCCCAGTCAGTCGGATCTGAAGGCTTAAGATCCAACAAGGATTTGCCGACAAGTGGAGAAAAAATCATAGGCTTTTCATACCCAAAGAAAGGCATGGAAGTGTAGTAGTTCCAGATGCAAGAAATGCTGGGTTCTCCTTGGGTTTCTGTTACCTGTTGGTTCCTAGTCTTTACGAAGCAAAGAGTGATGATGTGACTGAGAAGATTCATGGGAGAGAGATTGTGGTATCTGACGGAGTGTCCAGATATGTCTGCCCCAAAGAAGTCGCTAGGTTCTCGTGTCCTGCAGCAAGTCCAGACAGTCAGATATGAAAGCTTAGGATCAGATTAGGCAAAGGAGACAAGGGGAAAAATATCATGGGTCAGATCCAGTCAGATCCTAGGACGTTTTAGAATCTGCTGGTGGCCCTAGTAACTTTGGATCTGAGGCAATGGATCCTAGCCACCCCTAAGTGTAGTTTTGTTTCCTTTTTATGAGATGTTGACCCCAACAAAACAGTCTGAGATGTTCTCAGAACATCACAGTCCTACAGCCCCGATAAAGCAGGTGCATAGTACAGGAAGAGATGAAGTCCATGCACAACTCTCGACCTCTTTTCTTCCTTTTTTTCTCACTACTTTGTCTTCCCTTTTCTTGCTCTTTTTATTTGTTTTAAATCACAATATTTGGGCACTGCTAGGAGGAATAAATGAATGACAAGGGTCACAAAACAAGAGCAATTCTGTGCATTGTTCATACAAGCTTAGCAAATTGATAAAAAGACAGGTTACACACCACTATCAGATTGCAAAGTCTGTCATTAAAAACAGTTTCACTACTAAAGCTTGGAACTGTCATGCCAGAAGCAAATACATATGACTAAATATCCGAGAGAAAGGATCCTGACACACTGCGAGAGATATCCCGCAAATTATATACCCACTCAGACACTGGCTGTCTGTTTGAAAGCTCTGACTACATTTTCTCTGTGATAATGCAAATTTTCACCTTGTACGCAGTCACACTAGTGTTCCTTAAATTAGTTTCTTAGTTTTACAATCATTTCTCCAGTTACACATTAAAATTTCTCCCAACGAAGAAAAAACTGAAGAGGTTGAGAATGCTACATGTATTGACAGGCTTGAATTTCAAACTCTCAAACATCTGCCAAAAAAGGAGGAGAGCAGGACAGGACTTGAGATCGCAAGATGACTGAGGTTAGGAAAAAATGGAGAAATTAAAGTCCTCTTAATCCCAACAAGCCCAACAATATAATAACATCTGAGTTAGCATACATTTTTAAAGGGATATCCAGCAAAGACAACAGAAAAACTGAAAATCAACATTTTCAACAACAAGCGGTTGTCCGAGGGAGGAAAAAACAAAAAGAATAGATCATTGGAAAAAGGTACAAATAGTAAAAAAAAAAAAAAAAAACTGGATAGCATTGTAAAATGAAACTTATGGTTCGAGACTTTGAATCTTCCGTCTAACCACATGACGGCAAACAAGATCTGAGGAGTTAAGTAGTGCATTATGGGAAGATGGAGGAGCTTGAGACTAGTTTCCAGAGTCTGGAAGAGGTGGCTGAGCCGGATCACAGGATATGATCAGAGAACTATCGGTGAGGAGGAATGAAAAGAACAACATCAGATCTGAAATTAAATCAAACATTTTAGAAAATTACAATCTTAAAGCAATATGCATTTTACTGGGAAGCTAAAAAAGCCTAAAACAGCAAGCAGAGCAGCCATAACTGCGTAAATTAAATCAAAACTTAACTGTAGGATGCAACACTGACTGAAACTGTGAAAATTATAAACCACTCTACATTTATTAAAAACACAAACTTGGATAAGCACTTTCATCATACATTGACTTCTTCAGAACAGAGAAAAGTCCAGTGAGGCTCCATTTAAATGTGAACACATCACATGACTGAATATGCAACTCAAAACTGCCATAAAAATCTACTTTCCTAAAAGCAAAGTACGGAAATCTATAAGCATTTGAAACCTAATGTTTTCATCCTTTGCATATATTTAATGTTAAAGTGATCATTTAACCCTGGCAAATGATCTGCATTCAATTTTGCCAGTACAATTCCTGTAACTCTAACACGTTACTGGGAGTAATGCTATCAATCACAAAAACAAAATGTATTGAAATATGTACATCTAAGAGAATGTTTCAAAAAGTGCATTTTTGAATTTGCATATTTAACTGAACAATGCTCACTAATCCTTGAAACACAATTTTTGTGTGGCTTTACCACTGTAAAACACCTCACAGCTCAAGCACACGGCAGAATAAACTAAACTCATACTGTTAGAATCACAGGACCCTTCCCCCCCATGCCTAATACTGCTCTCTCTCTTTAGAGTAAGCTTACAGTGCAAAAATCAGTTGACCAATCCACTACTTGGCTGAATGAAGACAGCTCTTGAAAAGGAGCGTCTTCTTAATCCTATCAAAAGTAGTACTGCAGTTCTTACTTTTTTTGGAAACCAATACCAGGTCCATCACTTGAACAGATTTCTAGAACAAAAAAGTTTTGGAGCTTCCCACCATGGGCTAATCTGCTCTGCACCCCTATCTTACCCTCAAATCACACCCATCACCTTCCTCTATAGTCATCACCGTGACTACAGTCTCACAATAAACAGTCACACATTATATTACATAGGCCCCCACCCACTTGCCTCATTTATATTTCCCGTATTATACTAATCTAACACAAACCACTCGGCAAAATTATGCTTATGCATCTCTCCAGCTTATCTTTCTGCATACTATTGACACATCTAATATCCTTACAAACACACACACCAACCACCTCCCTCCCTCATCCATACAACTATGTTTCACACTACCACTTTTCCATAGAAATGTGCACGTTCCTCCAACTCCATGTATTTCTTTCCAATTCAACTTATACAAGTAAAACAAATACATACTTCAACTCAAAACAAAAAAAATTATACAAACTCATCCCTATCTATGCATGACCATCTTATTCAACTTTTCCTGTGTGTTGATATCCATTCAAACCTTGACCTAAGCTCCCTTTACACAAAATTCCTAACCTAATAATTTTTCTACTACCAATATCCCTTCCAGAATAGTCTAACATTTATGCTAAAGAGCTGTAGATTGGGATGTATATGCAACAAAATACCTGAATTACTTGCATTTCTGTCCTGCCATAGGTCAGATATAGTTGTTGTGATTGAGACATATTGTTTCTCCAGGATATAGCATACTCTGATTATTAAGAAAAATAAAGCCAGAGGTGTAGCAATGTTCGACAAACATACCCTTTTACTTTCATACTCCACCTTAAATATCCCTAAATTCAACTATGCTGAACTCATCTCCTCACCCAGACTTAACTCTCACAACTGTTTATATAAAATAGGTAGCTACATGCCCCAGGTAACAATATCCAAACAGTTGAATCATTTCTGTTCCAGGCCACCTCTACCATCCCACATTAAACTATAATATTAAGTGATCTAAATACCACCTGACAAGCTATAGATTCAAATAACCCACATAACTATAAATGCATTTGGTCTTACTGGACTCATTACTATCCCCTGCAAGTATGGTGACCATATAAATTAAAACGGAATGTCAATAATGAGTCCTTCTGCAAGCCAAAACCATAAATGTTGGGCTGCGTTCATCAGAATACTGCCACAACCTGCTTACTCCCACCCTCCTCTATGCTGCCCAAAGGTGCACCAACAAACTCTGTAATCATCACTGGAACAATGATATCAAGTTGGCAAATTTGCTGCAAATCTCCCATACAAATTATACCATTTCAAAGTTCTTGAACTACAGTGGAATAAACTTCAAAAATTCTAAAAAGAATATTTAAAAATTTTAAAAGAAAAGGATCATACATATTACAATTTGTCAAAGGGTGAAAAGTTACTTGATAAAATTAACATTGCTATAACTGTCAGCATTATGAAGCCTGACAAAGGTGCTAGTGATTACGAACTATTTTATTTATTCTCATAATATGTCAATACTATTTGAATGGTGAAGTTGTTGAAACAGGATCTAAAAATTAAATCCATTAAGCATACAGTGGGATAGACTGCTGCCTTGAGCAGTCTAATCTTATAAACTACCTAAAAACGTAAAGTTTTTGACTGTGTGAAAAACATTGATTCCCTCCATTTTTGGGATGACCAAAGTTCACAAATCATATGGGGGGGTCAACCTTTAAGGTCAACTATTGTTTCAAGTGATTCAAAAATTGCACACCTTCCTAAGTATGTGGACCACAGGTTGAAGGATTTTTTTTCAGGATACAACACATTTATTAAGAGACTTGTGGCTCTTTTTGGAGAATTTTGCAACTGAACCATATAGAGGTGAAGAGGTGATTGTGTCACAACTGGTGTAAATATTGCTTGTTAGTTATTCCAAACTAATTTGATATGGGATGTTTTATGGAAGACATTGCTACAAAAAGTACTCTCCAACACAATGATCTTATTACGGTTACAGGATTTATAGCGGTGTTACTAAAAATAACTGTTTAGACTAAGTATTTCTATTATCTGAAATGGTAGTTATTAATACTTTTACGAATTTGTGGAATAAATTTAATCTACAATATTATTAGAATTTACTGCAGATATACACACTGAGTCAATTTTTTGGATGCCCAACTTAGTATTAAAAAAAAAAAAAAAAAAAAAAAAAAAGATTAAATTCGGATATGAATCACACAATTTATAGAAAATCCAACTATTTTAATGGGCTTCTGCATGTTAATGGTTACCATCCCATTTGGGAAAAAAAAAGAATTTAATAAAAAGCCAAATGGTAAAATTATGTAGGTTACACACACTCTTCCAGGGTGATTGATTCCTTGACAAAAGTACAAAAAGAAAAGGTCTTGGTAACCATGGTAACTGCAGACATGCTTAATGTGTGTCAGCCTCCTCTATCCAATCAGGGTGCAGGAGGAGGGCTTCCGATGAAGAACAAGTACGGAAGGAAGCCAGTATTATGGCAGATAGTTCAGAGAGAATAGGGGCATGACCGAAAACCAGTTCTGTACAATGACAGGCAACATCTTTTCACCAGCTTCCAGTTCCAGTGAAGAAAAAAAACGGAATGTAAATGGAATTTCTCCTACAGCAGGGAGACGAAAAAATGGAGAATATCAATGTGACTGGTGACATTCACAATATTGTTTTTAATATTTCTGGGTATGACCTTACAGAAGATCAGTTGTGTGTTAAATAAAGGAATGGCTTTTGTCCTGAGTACAGGAGCAGTATACAATGACGTTATACTTGATTCTAATGCTTTACAGCAGGAATATAGCCTTGAAATGTATTTTTGGTAACTATGTACATGAACATGAGGGTGAATTGAGGCAACCTAGCATGTTTGTACCGAATATATATGTCCAGTGGTGCATACCTTTTTAAAAACTTTTGAAATGGATATACAAAAGTTGTTAAATGATGAACACAGAAAACAATATCATAATTTAACCATGTCACAAAGGGCAGCATTGAATGCATTGATCATAATAGGATTATTATTAAACCTGCAGATAAGTGTGGGGGGGGGGGGGCAATTGTAGTAATAAACAATGAGTTCTATCAGAACAAAATCTTTTCATTATTAGAAAATACTACTACCTTCACGCAAATTCCATGCTTGCATATAAAAGTGGTAACCAATGAAGTTAAGAATGCTTTGAAACTAATGAATCAAGAGGGTATGTTGAATGATAAATTATTAAAGTTTTTTTGGATAGAACCCGGTTACACCTATATTCAAGGCCCTCCCCAAGATCCACGTTCTCATCCAGGAAAAAACGGTCATTGTTTCCCTCTACTCATCACTCATTAGACCCATTATAGAGTACAACGTCCCTTTTGGTATGTACCTCACAAGACATCCACAACAACTGGAAAGGCCGCAGAAATACCTCACAAAGAGGATTACCAGCATCAAACAGATACACTACGCAGACAGTCTCAAAAAACTCCAGCTTTACTCTGTCGCATATCACCTACTAAGAGCAGATTTCTGCGTAACATACAAAGCTATATCAAACCCAGAGCTGTTGGACCCAAAAAATCCCCCGATGAGACAGATTGTTTTGGGGAGGGGGTGGATCACAGAAAATCTGTCTAGAAACCATTCTGAAGCAGACTTTACAAATATTCTCCAGAATTTTAAAGGACACAGGACACTTTCTTGTGACACTGATTGACTACCTGAGTAAGGAAGAACCTCAGGAGTATTTACTTGTGACTTTGGACATCAAAAATCTGTTCACAGTCACTAGTAATGAGTTTGGAATACAGGCCATGGAGTCCATAATGGTTGAAATAATGGCCTTTGATAGAAACAAATGTGAACTTATAAGTAGAATACTTAGTTTGGTTCTAGAGAACAATATATTCATGTGCTACGGGGAATCACTATAGACAAAAGCAAGGGGTAGCGATAGGTATACCATGTGCCAATACATATGCCAACCTCGTGTTTACGCATTGGGAGGAGAATGTCATTTTTAACACCATGCATGATTGGCAAACACATTTATGCCACTATGTTAGATTCATGGATATTTTTCTTTTATGGAGAGGTACAACCATTGAACTGGAACATTTTGTGGCATATATGGAAGGGAGTACTGAATTCCTGAGGTTTACAATACATTGCTCCAAAGAAGGTATAGATTTCTTGGATGTACATTTAAGTTGGGACAATAGGGGGAGCTTACATACATCCCTATATAAAAAGGAATGTTGGAAGAACAGTCTGTTGTCATTTGACAGCATGCATCCAAGGTATACCTTTGACAATATTGTAAGAGGACAAGTGAATAGGATTTCACGTCTGTGTACACAGGAAGAAAAGTTTATGAAGGAACTGTCTTGAACTCCACCTTAATTAATAGGGGTTATAAGAAAGATAAGGTAAAGAGAAATATAAATGGGGGTAGATGCAATAGGACAGAGCCAGACCATGATTCTCAACGGGACAGGAATGTATTGCATCCAATGGGGGGGGGGTAACATTAACAGTAATGAACAAAATAGTTTACATATGATGTTAACGTACAACAGTGACACAGGAGGTACATGTGACATCATCAGACAGAATTGGAAAATCCTCAACAGATAAGGTGGGAAATATAGTGGGACAACATCCTTATTTTGGTTTTAGGATAAATAAAAATTTAAAGGATTTACTATGCCAAGAGATGAGAAGGACTCGCAATGAATATACTCAGAAGGGCATTTAGATGTAGGATATGTAAGGCTTGCCCTTACATAATAGAGTCTAATAAGTTTATACAACCCCATTATAAAAAAGGGATATTCACTGAATAAATGCAGACCGTAGAACGAAAAATGTCATTTATTTAGTGAAATGTCAATTTTGTCATTTTATGTAGGAAAGACAAACTGCATGTTAAAAGATCGTATTTTGAAGCATTTATCTGACATTAGGTTAAAGAAGGAACATAATGCCCTATATCAACATGTGGCAGGAAATGTAGGGCATACCTGTAAGTTCATGATCTTGCAGTTAGTAAAGATGAACACAAGAGGGGAAGATTTGGTAGGATATACAGAGTATAGTGAATCCAAGTGGATTATAGAATTGACAGCAAATAAGGCTCCTGGGTTTGAATGGGTTAATACCATTAAAACCAGCCTTAAAAGGGAGGAGAGTGCAACATTGATTAGAAAATGTAATTGGCTACTGCTATTTAAATGTTTTAGCATTTGAGATGTTTTTTATCTGATGAAGGGTTTAGACCCAAAAGCGCTTATGCACTTGTACTTTTTATCTGGAATTTTATTAAAAGTGAAATACAGCCTGGTGGTCCCATTGCTATATTTCTTTCTATAAAATTGTTGTTTTCTGACAAATCATTGAGGACTGATGTCAGAAAATGATGGCATCCCTCAGAAAATGTATGCTATGTTAAACCTGTTAGTCTACCAACTCTCTAAGTTTGTAAGAGCAATATTTAGAAAAGTGTCCATATTTTTGGGCCTTTGTCCCTACATTATTTGTCAGTCCAGATTTCTTGCTCTAAGAGGTTGAGAGGTATGATTATTCAAAACAAATAAAACCTCATCCGAATATGAAATGAGTAACTTCTCCAAATTTTCAATGAAGCATCCATACCAGGACGTCTTCCTTGTTTATCCATGTAAGGTTTCAAGGCAAAGGCCACTACAAAAACTGACATTTAAAGTAGGTGGTGCAGTGAAACACTTCCTGAGAGTCTCCCATCAGGATCTGCCCCACTCCTTTAGAGCCACTGTTCATATCTCTTGAAAAAACATCCACTATTATCATCTTTCAGTCTGCCTCTCTCTGAATATTACTTTGACCAACACAGGGACACCAGCTCTAAAAACAGATGAATACTTAATTAACAGGTTTAGCGCTTCCTTCCCCTGATAGGGACTTCCTCAGAACAAGGAAGTTCTGAGGAAGTCCCTATCCGGGAAGAAAGCGCTAAACCTGTTAATAATGTATTCATCTGTTTTTGGTGCTGGTGTACATGTGTTGGTCGAAGAAGTTCTCAAGTTGGTATTGCTGTTTTTTTTCTCTTTGAATATTACTTTCAAAATTCAATTTGATCCTAAAATAAGTTAAACAAAAATGAATATCCTTATCCCTTACTCATTTTTAACAGTGTTCTCATTCAATCAGTGATAACCAAAATCAATAGACCCCACAGCTTATATGCAATGTACCCCACTACCGCTTGCTTAACCACTTGCTCCATCTTTGTCTCCTCCATGAAAACTATGTACTAAGGAGAGCTGCCAGTGCACCAATATTTTATCAAATCATTACAAATCATTAAACATATGAAGCCCTTAATGAGCATAATGAAAACACCCACTCATGTTGACCCAGCAGGCATCAGTATAGGCCTAATATACAGACGCTGCATTTAGACTAGTATAGCACAAACTTTGAGCCTTCTAGCACACAAAGCAATTACACAATACTGTAGTAATGCTTTAAAAAGAAAAGGTTATCTGATAGAGTTCATTATGTTGAGCTCTCCACCATCCCGCGCTGAATTGTCTGATGCTTGTGTTACTGCTGTAATTCACCTTCCAAGCTCTGCAATGGGGATGTTTTAACACAGGAAGGGTAGTTATTAACCATTTCAGCACACTATACTTTCATAATGCTTCATAATATTCTGCCATTCTTTAAGCTGTACTTTGCATTACTGCACTCTTACAAGTTATTACAGTCCCAGCATGGTCATCTTAACAGTATTCTCCATCTATGGCTTTGTGCTGCTTTTATAGAGAAGTCATTATGAGAACACAGATATTAATATCTGTAAACATATATTTTGCTAATATAAAACAAAAAGCACTAAGATATGATTTGGTTGCATAAACATTCCAAGACACTGAATGGACAGAAAACCTTGCTTTGGTCATTAAGGAGCACAACATTATAAATCTCTACATTTCAGTTTGTCAGTACATTAAGTAGTTCTTCTGCAAACTCAAATTCTGTTTTAGAATTCAATTAGCTTGGAGAGGAAAAAAAAGGAAAAAGACAGCGGACCATATACTGATGCCCACTCATAGGATTTGAGTTCTGACACCAGCAGGAGCACTATCACACATCCCCACCACCTTTTTCTCTCAGTACTGCCTCTTCCCTCACTGAAATCATCCGCTTTCAGAGTACAACAGGCTTTTTGTATTTCTGCTTTGGTTGGGTTGTCACGACTCCAATTATGCCTTTGGCTGTGCGTGCTGCACAATGAGCTCACTTTCTCTTACTTGTCAAAAGTACTTATTTCACCTTCTCACCCTCCACAAATATTTTTCCACTAGGAACAAAGGCTGAGAATATACAGGGTAGACGAGTTTAAATTTCAAATGATGAACCCGCAATACAAGCCCTTTCTTTCTCATCTCTCGAGATTTTTTTTTTTTTTTTAAAGATCTACTTTCCTTGTCAAGACAGTATTTTTAATAGCCAACACAGTTACAAAATAACTTGCTCTTTCAATGAAAACTTCACGTCAGTTCTGCACTGGAGGGGAATAACTGCGTAAACGTAATCAATAAGTATTTGTATCATGGAAACTTACTCATTGAACTAACTGGTTTTGCAGAATTTATGCAGTTCTTTACCTCTACCCCTTTAGGAAATCCCAGAGCGCACAGGCTCTTATACGATGGGCACTTTCCTAATCAATGAATCAGTTCTCTATATCTCTGTTTTGTCGTTTGTTACAGTAGATAATTTTATTTCTTTTGTATCTCGTTGCTGAAAAAGGGTACAATTAAAATGCAAGGTTGTACCTTTTACATACTCCTGATACACTACCTCAGAAGATGTAATTTCTCCATTTTGTTGCCTTTGTGTTAACTCAGTTAGAAACAATCAGGGATGGAAGTTAGGGGGTGATATCCATCCCTTACATAGCTGCATGCACTTTGGGTGATTCCAACTTATCTTGCAGACCTGGGGCTAAAGTTTTCTCGGACTCCGTGTGGATGGAGTTCCCAAATGATAAAAATAGAAGTTATGTCCTTACCATAACGTTCCATGTGGAGTGTTCATCTCGCCTTTCTTCTTACACATGGGTTCGGAGCCGATCCTCGGCTCCGAGTCGGCCGCTTGTCAAAGCTCTGCATCGAGAAGAAGCTCGAGACCAACCTCTCTCCCACAATTCCCTCTGCCTTTACCTCAGATCTAGTTTGCAAATCATACCCGATCCCAACAGGGTGAACATACAAACATACATACTAAGGCGTAGCTGAAACAGCTGTAACAGCTGACAGAATCAGAAGTGGGAGAAATGAACCAGACATCCAGACTGGACGTTCTTCCTGACCTGAGGGTGGGAGAGTGGGAATGTAAGAACAAAGGTGAGATGAACACTCCACATGGAATGTTATGGTAAGGACATAACTTCTATATGTGAGAGTGTTCAATCTCGCCGTTTGTTCTTACACATGGTTAGCGTCCCTAGCTCCATGACCCTGGGAGACTCACGGAAGAACGTTCCTGAGCACAGTGGAACCAAAGGTTGCCCTGTCCCTGGAAACCCTATCCACTTTGTAATGAGTGATGAACGTATGTGGTTTAGACCAAGTGGCGGCCGCACAAATAGTGTCCAAAGGTAGGCGGGCCGCATGAGCCAGGGATGTAGATATTGATCTAGTAGAATGTCCTTTCGGTTTGACAGGTAAAGTCTGCTCAGTAGCAGTATAAACAAAGGTAATACAATCAGTTAGCCATTTGGAAAGGGTATGCTTCGTCACTGCCATGCCCTTTCTGCTATCCGCAAAGGCTATGAAGAGTTGATCTGCTTTTCTGTGATCCTTAGTTCTATCCAAGTAGAATCTGAGTTGTCTATGAACATCCAACTTGTGTAACATATATTCCAGCTTATTGGAATGGTTCTTGAAAAATGTGGGGAGCTCAATGGACTGATTAATGTTATTGACTGAACAAACCTTGGGAAGGAAGGAGGGGTTGGTGCGAAGGGATACTCTATCAGGGTGAAAGATCAAATATGGGTGTTTAATGGAAAGAGCTTGAAGTTCTGATACTCATCTGGCTGAAGTGATAGCTACTAAAAAGAGTTTTCCATGACAAGAACTTCAAAGAACAGGAAGAGGCTGGTTCAAAGGGTGGTAGCATTAGTTGTGATAACAGGAGGTTCAGATTCCACGGTGCTGTAGGAAACCTGACTGGTGGCCTAATATGAAAAGACCCTTTTAGAAAAGCCTTACAAAGCCTATGAGCCATAATAGGCGCTCCATTTTCTCCTACATGAAAGTTTGAAATAGCAGCCAATTGAACCTTCAATGTGGCAGGAGAAGCTCCTTGGTGAAATAGCACGGATAGAAATTCTAAGACTTTGTTTAGTGGGGCTATTAAGGGATCCAAATGTTGCGTAGTTGCCCAGTATACAAAACGTTTCCACTTACTAGTGTAAATCTTTGTAGTGGAAGCTTTATGAGAAGCTACTAGAATATTTTGAACTGCAGGAGAAAGAAGATCAGACCTGGCTAAGAAGGGAAGTGGAGCAGCCAAGCTGCTAGTCTGAGGGACAGGAGCGACGGGTGGGGAGCCCCTGACGAGTGGGTCAGTAGATCCGGCTCCGGGTCCAGGATCCAGGGTTCCTGTATTTGGTGTGTTTGAAGAAAGGGAAACCAAATTTGACGAGGCCGGAATGGGGCAATGAGAATTACAGTCCTCTCCAGGCTCTTGGCTTTCTGCAGAAATCTTGGAATCAGAGGTATAGGGGGGGAAGGCGTACAGGAGACCCGGGGGCCAATCGTGAATCACAGCGTCCCTGGGGACTTCCCCTGGCGGGGGTAATAGGGCGAAGTAGCTTATGCATTTGGCGTTCATTGGAGACGCAAACAGATCGCAGCAAGGCTGGCCCCACTTGTGGAATATCATGTCTGCTATTGTCTGTTTGAGGGACCACTCATGAGGTAACAGGATGGCTCTGCTCAACCTGTCCGCTATGACGTTGGATAACCCCGGGATGTGTGTTGCTATCAGAAAGCGACCCGTGGACTCTGCCCATTGCCAAATTCTCATGGCCTCTCTGCACAACTGGTAAGATTTGGTTCCTCCTTGCTTGTTTATGTACCAGACTACGGACATGTTGTCCGTTTAAACTGCAATGGTCCCTAGAGGTAGAAGGGGAGAAAAGTGTTGCAATGCCAGAAACACTGCCCTCATCTCCAGAACATTGATGTGCAGGTTGTACTCTAGATTGGTCCATTCGCCTTGGACTGTCTGTCCCTGAAAGATGCCCCCCCACCCTATCAGGGAAGCGTCCGTGGTCACCGTAGCTGTCGGAGTGGGTAGCACGAACGGTCGGCCGTTGGAAAGATTGCAATTCTGTAGCCACCAAGACAGGTGCGATTTGCAGATGTTTGTGATGTGAATTTCGTGTGTCAGCGGTAACTGTTGGAACGACCATTGTGCGAACAGCAGCCATTGAAGAACTCTCATGTGCAGTCTTCCCAAGGGTATTGCAATGAAGGAAGCCGCCATGAGACCCAAAACTTTCAGAACCAGTTTGGCCGGGGATTTCTTGGACAACAGGAGAAGAGATATGTGATTTTGTAAAGAGGCTATTCTTTGTGAGGGAAGTGATAGAATCAAGCAACGGGTATCCAAATCTGCTCCTATGAATGAGATATGCTGTGATGGCTGTAATGCAGATTTTTCGAAATTTATGGAAATTCCGAGATGAACACAAAGTTCGAGTGTGTAATCCCTGGCCTGAATCAGTCGATGCTCGGTGGTGGCAGTAAGGAGCCAGTCGTCCAGATACGGAAACACCTGGAATCCTAGGCGTCTCAAGTGAGACGCTACCACTGCCATGCATTTGGTGAAAACCATGGGGGCTGAGGTTAGACCAAAGGGCAGGGCCCGAAACTGAAAGTGACTGGCTCCCAGCCGGAAGCGCAAGTGATCCCTGGATGCTCTGGCCATTTTGATGTGGTAGTACGCGTCCTTGAGATCTATTGAGCACATTCAGTCGTCCTTCTGTAAGAAAGGAAGGATCGATTGAAGCGTGACCATCCAGAACTTTTCTTTCTTGATGAAGGTATTGAGCTTGCTTAGGTCCAGAATTGGCCTCCAGTCCCCTGTCTTTTTTGGTACTAAAAAGAACCTTGAGTAAGTTCCGAATCCTCTTTGGTCTGCTGGGACTGGTTGGATGACCCTTTTTTCTAGCAGCTTTGAGATTTCTATAGCTGCAGGATCTCGGAGATGGGGCGGTACATCTGGGAGTCTTTTTTGCGGTAATGGGGGAAATAGAAATGGAATTCTGTAACCTCTGGTAATGATGCTTTTTACCCATTTGTCTGAGGTAAGACTTTGCCAGGCCTGAGGGTATAAAGCTAAGCGACCCCCGACTGCCTCCAGAGCAGGACAGTCGGGCCTCCTCTCAGGAGTGCTGGAAAGGCTTTCCAGGGAGCGTATCCCTGTCACCTTGGTTTTGCAGACCCCCTCTGCCGCTGGGGCGATGTCTTCCACTTCTGCCCCCCTCTGCCTCTGGAGGGGGCATCACCCTGTGTGCCTGGGAAAGAACCCAGGGGTTTTCGAAACCACATTTTTCCACCTCGCTGCCCTTTGGGGTACGGTCTGGATGGGGTGGAAAAATGGACTCCGACAGCAGACAGAGTCTTTCCCTCTTGCTCACACTGGGTAAGGGTCTCCTTTACTTTGGGGCCAAAGAGAGTGGCACCATCAAATGGGGCGTTAGTAAAGGAAGACTTGAAGGCTTCCGCAAAGGAACATAAGCGCATCCAGGATTGTCTGCGAAGAGCAATCGCTGAAGCTGCAGCCCTACTCAAACCTTCGGCTGCATACGAGATGAGCCTCATGGACGAGTTCACAATTGATGTAAGGGTATTGAGCTGTGCTGTGACTTTTTCCGCGACAGCAGCATCTGTAGTACCCTGGAGGGTATCTCCCAACTCTGACTAGATCCCTCTGCAAACGTGTCAAATAGTTCAGCGATCGCATGGAAAAAGCCGCTGAACTAAAAATGCGCTTCCCATACCTGTCCATAGTCCTAGAATCTCTGTTGGGCGGATGGACAGATGAGGAAGATTCAGACATCTCCTTCTTAGTGGCAGCTGCCACCATCATAGCGTCCACTGGAACTCCCTTTGTGAGATATGCCTTGTCTTGAGGGGCCGTAATATATTAGGCTTTCTGGGGACTGGCTCCACTGTGTCAGGTGTCTCCCACGCCCTTTGAGCAATCAAATCCATCAACTCATCGAAGGGCGGAGTGACCCAGGAGGAAGAAGGGCGAGCACCGAATGCCTTCAGCAAGACTGACTCATCCTCAGAAGGGGGTAGGGCTTGCCAATCACCTCTCTGTTTCAGGATCTCCAGGATGTCAGAAAAAGAGACATCCTCCGAGGGTGATTTTGGGGACCTTTCTGACTCATCCAAGTCAGTGTCCGATGTTAAGGATTCTTGTGGGGAATCCAAGTGACTCCTCTTACACAATCTTTTCCTCGGAACTTCCTCGGGGGGGGGGGCGTCCGATGAAGCCTCCGAGGAAGAAGGGGCTCCCTCTGGGAGCGGCTGAGACACTGGTGCTCAAAGCTTTGAAGTAGCCGTGGGTGCAGAGGAGGATAACGGGCCTTTATGGGAAGGAGAGGCTGTCTCTGCTGAAGTGGTTGTCTGAGTGGACAACACCTTCCTCATAAGGTCGAAGGCCCCCGGGTCCAGAGTCGAGGAATCCCCCAGTTCCGAAGAAGGCAGAGGGATCCCCGAGACGGGGACCAAGGGCATCGACCCTGAGGACGGAGCCGAAGCAATCCGTGCCGAGGCACCGAGAGGGAGAGCAGGAACCGAAATATCGGTTCGACTCTCGGTCCCGGAACCAAGGATAGATCGTCGGCTCCACGATTCCGGTAATGGATCCGTCGGAGTCGAGGTGAATGGTGCCGACCGAGAGAAAGACAGCTCTGGCACCGAGGGCTCCACGATCATCAGATCAGCCTCTCCCGGCTCCGAAGGCTGTATAGGCCTCGGAGGAGGAACAGATGGAGATAAGGGAAGGCCTTCGAGTCTCGACACCAACTGGAAGGAGACTGAGATGAGTTTGGACAAGGCCGCATTCTCCATTAACTTCTGCACCACACGATCTACGTCGGAGTCAGAGAGGGGTCTAGAAGAACGGGTCGAAGGAATCGAAGACGGAGCCGACCTCAAAAGCACAGGAGGTGGAAGCTCCGTCACCGGTTCCAAGACTCGAGGCTCGGTGACAGACAGAAGTTAGACACTCGGCCCCGAAGTCTGTGGAACCGGTGAACGAACCTTAAAGGAAGAGCTCGGAGCCGATGACATGGGCTCTGACGCCTTCGAATCCTTCGAGGATTTGGATGCCTGGTCTGATTTATCAAGAGCCTCTTGAAAAGCAGGCTTCAAAAGGCCTCTGTCCATGAGCTTCCTGCACCTATCTGTCATGACCCTTCCACTGAAAGAATGACAAATGGAACAGTCTTCTTGCAGATGGAGAGGGCCAAGACAGTAGACGCAGGAGCTATGGTTATCCGTGACAGACATTTTCTGTCCACATTGGCACCTTTTGAACCCAGACTTTACTTTCTCGGACATTATCAAGGATAAAAAAGTCAAATCAGATATTTCAGTCAAATCCAGTAAGTAAAATATATATATATAAATATATATATCTACACAGTCCTATAAATATTAAAGACAGTCACAGCCAAAAACACTAAGGATGGAACCACAAGTATAGTGTTTTACTCAAATCCAGAAGTTAGTGGGTGGGGTAGGCCCCGAGGGAAACTAACTAAACTCTATATTGTAATATATATATATATATATATATATAGGAGAATAAGAAACCCTCGACACACACACACACACACACACACTAAAGAGGTGCAATTGAAATAGCAATAAATTTCTAAGTAATCCTAGAAAAAAAAGGATATCTTATCTGCCAGTTGGTCTGAGCTCATCGAAATGATGCGAACGTTGCAGCGGCAAACTAGATCTGAGGTAAAGGCAGAGGGAATTGTGGGAGAGAGGTTGGTCTCGAGCTTCTTCTCGATGCAGAGCTTTGACAAGCGGCCGACTCGGAGCCGAGGATCGGCTCCGAACCCATGTGTAAGAACAAATGGCGAGATTGAACACTCTCACATCTGGATGTTACCATTCCATTTTCTCAGCAACACATGAACACAGTATAGCAGCAATCATCCTTATCACTGCTGCTTAACCTAGAATTGTGTTTCTAATTTACAAATTGGGGATTTCCATTTTTTAGCTACTGTTTGCTTTTCCAAGCTAATACCTATCAGAAGTCCTCATTATATTTACTTAACTTATTTTCAAAGCAAAGAAAAGACAGAACACAACAAAGACCAAAACACAAGAATAACGTGCAAAACTCACAGCCAGTTTCTTCCTCAGAAAATGGACAACTTTTAAATTATACACCACATCTAAGCTATAGTCAAGCCTTTACTAATATTCATCAAAACACTAGCAGTTTTTGCACTGAAAATACTACTCTTATCAAATAATCTGTAAATCCAGCAATACAGAACACAAATCATTTCATATTCTCAAACGATTTATCACATGAAAATTAATTCATAATACTTTACTGTATGTTATACCTTCAACCTGTATTTTTGAGACATACAAAATAATGTTAAAGCTAATAAGTTATGTACTACTCACCATAACGCTCCATCTGTGTTGTCTATTTTCATTCTTCCTCAACATGTGGGTTCAGTTCTGACTTTTGGAACGGACTTGGCTGCTACAATAGCTTGTGGGAACCAAAAATTTTAGAGCTCATCCCTTACCCACAGTGCACCTATCTCAATTACCTTAGATCGAGTTTGCTGATAGAAACAGAGGCTTTCATGAAGACTATCTGGAACTACAAAATTATACCAAAAAAGGTAATAATTCATCAATCATCCATTCTTCCAGAAATTAATGGTAGGGGGTTCGAGGGTGGGAAGTTGAGGAAGAAAAAAAATAGACAACACAGATGGAACGTTAGGGTGGGTACATACCTTCTTTATCTGATGTTGTCAATTTTCATTCTATCCTCAACCTGAGAGTGAGTCCCCAGCTACTTCATATCCTGGGTGGACTCGAGGAAGAATGTTCCTAAGCACCACTGAGCCGAAAGATGCTCTACCCCTGGAGACCAGATCCAATTTGTAATGAGCAATAAAGGTAAAGGTTCATAGGTAGGTGCTAGGCTATTGCCCCTAGGGCATATATAAGCCTATAAAGAAACGATATGGCAAACACAAAACCAAAGAAGCTATTCTGTCCAAGCAAGCACCCAAATAAGAGATGGAACGCTGAGGAACGATGTATGTGAACCAAAAAGGACTTTATTAACACTGTCACTACAAATCTGCGTTTTCGTATAACACACTTCATCAGATAAAATTCAAATACTGCAAATACTGTTTAAATACCGTGACGAACATTAAATGACTGATCTCATTGGATATCCAGTATTTAAAATTTAAAATGGTACTATCTTTTAAAACTCATCAAGGATATAAATACATAGAACATCTATAATAATACCCTAGATTCTTCTATAAAACAATATAAATACATGTGTATAATGGAATATGTTAATAACAGAATTCTATTGATAAAAAGTTTTCTATTGATAAAAAGTTTTTTTAAAAATACGATAAAAAATGTAATCAAAAAATTACTTGTACATATATAAATTCATCTTGAAGAGGAAAAACTAAGTCCACCTATGCCCTCTAGTGGTGCATATCCCGTAGCAAAAAACATTTTGACCCCAATCTGTTTCATGACGAACTTATGCAAGTTAACTGGTCACCTCTTAAAACTCTCCCTATAGATGAAGCTGTTAACCACTTCAATAATACCTTTCTCACCATCCTTGAACATCATGCCCCCTTGCGTTCCATACGTATGAAAGCCAAGACAGCAAAATGGCTCTCTACCAAAACTAGACAACAAATCCTTAGTAGAAATAAAGCCTGGACCAAATGGCGAACCACTAAAAACATAGCTGATCATCTTTACTATAAACAAAAAAGAAATATGACAAAACAGGCCATCCTACAAGATAAAAAAAACTACTATACTCAATTACAACAATCTTCCCTTCACCAACCACATAGATTTTGGACCGCTATTAACACACTGCTATCCCTGGCAAAGCTGCCACACCTAATCCACTAGGCTCAAACTCTAACTCCCCTTTACAAATAGCAAACGCCTTTAATACTTTCTTTACTTCAGCCATTCTAAAGCTAGCTGACCAACAAACACCTGATACCACCAAACTATCTACCCCTAGCTCTACTCCCCCCCCCTTTTCACCTCCAACCCATACCCACCTCCTATATTCTGTCCTTACTTCAAAACTTAAGCCAACAACCCCTTCAGCTGACAAATTACCAGCAGAATATCTCCAACTAGGTGCCAAAGCAATAGCCTACCCAATCTCTCTATTGATTAATAGGACTATAAAAGAAAGTACTATCCCTTCAGTCTGGAAAATCTCGCACATTATCCCTCTCTTCAAAGGAGGTGACTCTTTGGAATACTCTAATTTCCGCCCCATAGCATTACTGTCTCCTCTTGCAAAAATAATGGAAAAATGCATCCACAAACAGTTACTTAATCACCTGTTAAGCAACAATCTCTTAGCTAACTGCCAACATGGGTTTCGACCATTCCATAGTACTACCACAGCATTATTATCTTTCACCGACTCAATTAACATAAATCGCAACAACAATACTCCCTCCTCAGCATTCTTCGTAGACCTGTCAAAAGCCTTTGACATGGTTAATCACCAACTCCTCTTACATCACCTCAATTCCCTCTCTCTGGACAACCTCGCCCTAAGCTGGTTCATATCCTATCTTGCTAATCGCAAACAAGCAGTACTATGGGACAACCATCTCTGATCTTCTCCCAACCTCTATCGGGGTCCCTCAAGGCTCCATCTTAGGTCCTCTTCTGTTTTCCATTTTTATTAATGATCTTCACCTAGCCACTCCTTCATCTACTTGTATTCAATACGCTGATGACACCACCATCATTTGCTCTGCCTCTACCCAGACTGAACTTCACTCCCTTACACAAAAAACCTTCTCCACCATAGAGCAATGGTTCTCAAACCACTGTCTCCTCCTCAACCCCAAGAAAACCAAACTTCTCCTCTTTCCACCTACTCACCTATCTCCCCCTATTGATTTTACACTCACATCTAACAATGGTACCCTCATAGCTCCAGACCAAACAACAAAACTCTTGGGAATTACTATTGATAACCAACTAAAATTTGACTTTCATATCAACTCCACAATAAAACAACTAACAGAAAACTAGGTTCTCTCTACAGAATCAAATCTTTCTTAACACCTGAAGCCAGAACCACTATAGCGAGAACACACTTGATCTCCACCCTATTATATGCTTCCTCCATATACACTAATCTTTCTAAGCATAACCTCAATAAACTAGCCACATCATACAACAACATTGCCAGATTTGCAACTGCCTCTCCATATAGAACTCACCATTGTTTGAATCTAACAAAACTAGGGTGGTTGGAACTACCCCACCTAATACAATTCTATCAACTTACCATCGCCCATAAAGCCCTGCAACTCCCTGAGAACACACCAATGCTCTCCACCCTCATAAAACCCTATAACAACATGAAGAACCTTCGCTCCTTTAACAAAATACAGATTCAAACTTCCTGATCAAATAATCTAGCTGGTGACTCCACATTTTCCAACTCAGTTGGCAAAATTTGGAATCAACTTCCACCAGACCTCACATCCTTGACTACAATTCCACAATTTAAAACCAAACTTAAACTCTTCCTAACCAACCACTGGCTCTGCTCTTGCTATAACCCAGGGTAACCACTTTTCTGTCTCTTATTTTCCCTCAATCCTTTTCATCTGACCTCCCTCTCCTTTTCTTCCTACCCTAGCATATTCCACTTTCCACCTCTTAAATGTTTCTGTTACTCCCCCTCTTAAAGAGACAAAAAATTCTAAATGTTACTACTTATGTAGAGGGTAGAATCACCATAACTTAGTAAAGCATCTAAACCTATTCACCTGCTATGTCTCTAATTGTACTCTAATACCTAGACAGCCTGTAAAAGGTTTAAGGCAAATGTTTTTATTTTTTTTATTGTATAATTTTGCATATTCTTAACCGGTTATGTAGTAGTTAGCGGAGCTTTTCTCCTCGGGCCTCCACTGAAAATGGACATGTATCCAGTTGGACTAGCCCGGTTAACAAATGTAAAATAAATAAATAATAAATAAATAAATGTTAAAATAACATTTTATTTTATTTTTATTTTTATTTTACATTTGTTGACCGGGCTGGTCTAGCTGGATACATGTCCATTTTCAGTAGAGGCTCGAGGAGAAAAGCTCCACATAGAGATACATAATAGTACAATTACATAAAAGAAGTTATACAGTGTTAAGAAATAATATTTAGGAAATGTAAAATAGTACAGTCAAAACGAAAAGTCCCTCCCCCTTTTTTTTTTTTTTTTTTTTTCTCCAGTTCATAGGTTACAGTGATAATTTATGCATAAAATGCTTATAATTAGTGTACGTAGGATAGATTGTGCATATTTCATAAGAAGATATGAAGGAAGGGAGGGAATGAGTTAGGGGGAGAAGAAATTAGCCAGGGTTAGTGCAGGTGCATAGCCAGTGATTATTGAGATGTGATTTTAGATGTTTTTTAAAAAGTAGGAGAGAAGTCTGAGCTGTGATTTCGGTCGGAAGTTTATTCCATAATTTTCCTACAGAGTTTGAGAACAAGGAGTCACCTGCTGAGTTGTTTGATTTAGTAGTGTTAATCAGTAGTTTGTTTGAGGAACGTAAATTTTTGAGGTTGTTATATGGTGTGATAAGGCTAGAGAGTATAGGAGTGTTGCTAGGTTGATACAGGGTCTTGTGGGCTAAAGTAAGTTGGTAAGATTGAAGCTGGTTAGGGAGTTCAAGCCAGTTTAAGTGTTTAAGATTTAAGCAGTGGTGGGTTCTGAAAGGGGAGCCTGTAGCAAATCTAGCAATATTATTGTAGGAAGTTGCTAATTTCTTGAGGTTGTTTTTGGAGATATTAGTATATATGGGAGCAGCATAGAGCAGAGTGGATAAAAGGTGAGTTCGAGCTATGGCAGACCTAGCTTCTGGAGAAAGAAAGTTTTTGATGCGATAGAGGGATCCTAGTTTCTTATTAATTAATTTTATTGTATTGTTTATGTGTGTCTCGAAGTTTAGGTTGTTGTCAATTGTTATACCTAGCAATTTAGTGGTAGGGTCAGGTGAGATAAGGGTACCATTATTAGAACTAAGATTTATTTGTACAGGGGAAGACTTTTGGGTTGGGGTGAAAAGTAGCAATTTAGTTTTTTTGGGATTTAGAAGAAGGCAACGGTAGGAGAACCATTGTTCAACAGTGTTAAAGGCTTTTTGAGTAATTGACTGAAGTTCGGTTGGTGAGGAGGCAGAGCAGATTAATGTAGAGTCATCTGCGTACTGAATGCAGGTGGAGTATGGGATTTCAGATTGCAGGTCATTTATGAAGATAGAAAATAAAAGTGGGCCTAAAATAGAGCCCTGTGGAGCCGAGGGAGATTGGGCAGTGATTGGATAGTTCATTTTGCCAGAGTACGGCCTGCTGACGATTGCCAAGGTAAGATGTAAACCATTTTAAAGACAGAGAATCCAAGGAGAGAGACTTAAGGGTGTGGAGAAGAAGTTGATGGTTGACCATATCAAAAGCTTTGGATAGGTCAATGAAAACTGCGGATGATAGTCTATTGTTATTACGGTTGTTGTTGATACAGTTTGTGAATGATAGTAGGGCAGTGGTAGTACTATGAAAAGGTCTAAAGCCATGTTGGCAGTTGGCAAGTAGGTTATTTTTAAGAAGGTGATTGAGTATCTGCTTGTGAATGCATTTTTCCAAAATTTTAGCTATAGGGGATAGTAAAGCTATGGGACGATAGTTGGAGAAGTCATTGGAAATTCCACCTTTATGTAATGGGATGATATGTGAGATTTTCCAGATTGATGGTACTTCACCTTCTTTTATAGATCTGTTTATCAGAATGGAAATAGGGTAGGCTAGGGCTTTAGCACCTTTTTGCAAGAATTCTGCTGGGAGTTTTTTGGAGAAGGGAGGAGATGTAAGAAGTGGATACTGGTTGGGGGTGAAATTGTGGTGGTGGATTATGGGAAGATGTGGGCAAGTTAGATATATCAGGTGATAGGTGGCTAGCTAGAGTTTGAATGGTTTCTGTGAAAAAAGAGTTGAAGGCATTGGCAGTTTCTTTTGGATTATTGGGGTTAGATCCTTGGGGACTGGGTGTGATTGATTGGCCTGGGTAGAGGAGATTATTAATACTAGCCCAGAATTTTTTAGGTTGTCTGGTAGAGGATTGTTGTAATTGTAGATAGTAATTCTTTTTATCTAGCAGGATGGCTCTTTTAGTACTGTTTCTGTGTTCTCTAAAGGTTTGATGGTCTGACGGATTCTTGGAAGTCCGCCATTTTGCCCAATATTTATTTCTAAGTAGGATTTTCTGTTTAGTAGTAATAGTAAGCCATGGGGCTGGTTTAGCTATGATTCTGATAGAACGGGTTGGAGCATGATGATCCAAGATAGCCAAGAATGTAGAATTAAAGTATTCCACTGCATTGTTGAGGGGGAGAGTTTTTAGCGGAGACCAATTACATTGATTAAGTGCTGCTTGGAAAAGTTCTAGGTTGAAATGCTTTTCTGAGCGTATTATTCGGAAAGTGTTTGGGAATGTTATGTTGGTTTTATGTCTAATAATATATGTCAGACAATGGTCACTAAGGTCCATCAGGAAGGATGCCTGTTGTGTAGGTTTGCTGTGGGGTATTAGTTAGTATCCAGTCTAAGGTGGTTGCCTTGTTATTGATTATATTGGTTCTGGTATGGTGATTAATTAGTTGTGAGTAGCCATACAGGTTAATGTGGGTGGTGGGATTTATATTTGTGCAAGAGTTCCAGTCAATGTTAAAGTCCCCAAGAATAATGGTTTCTTCTGGGATATTACTAGTGAGCCAGCTAAGAATGTCTTCTAATATATTGCAGTTGTTCCCAGGGGGGAGATAGACACAGATGATATTTATGGCTTTACTAGTATTTAGCTGCAGTTTGGAGATTATTATTTCTGCACTAGCATTAGTAGGTAAGTTAAGGTTAAGTGTACTGACTTGTAGTTCAGTTTTATAGAGGATTGCTACTCCGCCTCCTTTTTTTGGAAATGCGGTCGAGTCTAATAATATTATAGCCAGGTGGGGAGATTTCAATGTCTTTAATGGAAGGTTTTAGCCATGTTTCTGATAAACATAGGATATCAAATGGCTGAGTCTGTGAGAGAGCATGGAGTTGAGTAACTTTGTTGCATATGCTGCGTATGTTCAGGTGAGCAATAGAGAGTGAGTTGGTAGGTTTGGGAGGAGGAGGTTTTATAGTATTATTGTGGTTTATAACAGTTGTGGGAGGTGGATTATTTGGTCCTGGGTTAGGGTGAATATCACCATCTAATAGAGATAGAAGGGGTGCTATAGGTTTAGGGTGCACTGGTTTGCAGTGGAAATCAAATAGTTTTCTAGTTTTTGGGTAAGAGAAGTTGATGTGAGTAATTCGATGATATTTTGGTAATTGATAGCAAGGTATATAAGGGATATTTAGCCAGAAATGAGAAGAAGGTTTTGTTTGTGATAAGGTATGTTTGGAAGGTAGTAGGAAAGGGTTATTGGGAGAGTGTTCAAATGAGGTAAGAATGTAGGTAGAGGCTAGAGAGGGTAATAGGAGTAACCAAATTAAAGTTTGATTTTTGTGGGGGATTGTAGGGATATACATTTTTAAGGATGGTGATTTGAGTGGAACAGTGATAGTTTGGGAAATGAATTTGGGTAAGGTAGAGAGAAAGGTGTAAGGAGAAGTGATTAGGGATAGATAGTGTGGGCAGGTTTTAGAGGAAAAGGGGGTGGGTGTAGTAGTTATTTGGTTATGTGATTGGAGTAAGTTTTAATACAGGCATAATAGACAACATTTCATTTAAACCGGGATTCCTGTTGGCCTCCAGCGTAATTTGCCAAAACAGTTCCCTGTATTCCAGTTTTGCCTCCCACATACCTCCCCAGGTATTTGGCTAACAAAGTTTGCAGATGACTGCAAACTAGGAGCCATAATCAAAACTCCTAACAATGTGGACATCCTACAAAAGGGCCTCACTGAGGCAGATGCCTGGTATCAAAGCAGTGCCAAAAAGTGCATTGTCATCCCTTGTAAAAACTCTGTACCTATGAGCTTACCACATAGGCGATAGTCTACTTAACACCGAAAGTGTGATGAGAGATCTTGGGACACAGGTAGACAGTAGTCTCTCCTCTGAAAATCACGTCGCCACAGTAGTCAGGAAATCCTTCTACATTGCACATCTCATCACAAAAGTTTCTCATCCAGGAAAAAACGGTCATTGTTTCTCTCTACTCATCACTCATTAGACCCATTATAGAGTACAACACCCCTTTTGGTATGTACCTCACAAGACATCTACAACAACTGGAAAGGCCACAGAAATACCTCACAAAGAGGATTACCAGCATCAAACAGATGCCCTACGCAGACCGTCTCAAAAAACTCCAGCTTTACTCTGTCGCATATCACCTATTAAGAGCCGATTTCTGCGTAACATACAAAGCTATGTCAAACCCAGAGCTGTTGGACCCAAAAAATCCCCCGATGAGACAGATTGTTTTGGGGAGGGGGTTGATCACAGAAAATCTGTCTAGAAACTATTCTGAAGCAGACTTTACAAATATTCTCCAGAATTTTAAAGGACACAGGACACTTTCTTGTGACACTGATTGACTACCTGAGTAAGGAAGAACCTCAGGAGTATTTACTTGTGACTTTGGACATCAAAAATCTGTTCACAGTCACTAGTAATGAGTTTGGAATACAGGCCATGGAGTCCATAATGGTTGAAATAATGGCCTTTGATAGAAACAAATGTGAACTTATAAGTAGAATACTTAGTTTGGTTCTAGAGAACAATATATTCATGTGCTACGGGGAATCACTATAGACAAAAGCAAGGGGTAGCGATAGGTATACCATGTGCCAATACATATGCCAACCTCGTGTTTACGCATTGGGAGGAGAATGTCATTTTTAACACCATGCATGATTGGCAAACACATTTATGCCACTATGTTAGATTCATGGATATTTTTCTTTTATGGAGAGGTACAACCATTGAACTGGAACATTTTGTGGCATATATGGAAGGGAGTACTGAATTCCTGAGGTTTACAATACATTGCTCCAAAGAAGGTATAGATTTCTTGGATGTACATTTAAGTTGGGACAATAGGGGGAGCTTACATACATCCCTATATAAAAAGGAATGTTGGAAGAACAGTCTGTTGTCATTTGACAGCATGCATCCAAGGTATACCTTTGACAATATTGTAAGAGGACAAGTGAATAGGATTTCACGTCTGTGTACACAGGAAGAAAAGTTTATGAAGGAACTGTCTTGAACTCCACCTTAATTAATAGGGGTTATAAGAAAGATAAGGTAAAGAGAAATATAAATGGGGGTAGATGCAATAGGACATAGAGCCAGACCATGATTCTCAACGGGACAGGAATGTATTGCATCCAAGGGGGGGGGGGGGGTAACATTAACAATAATGAACAAAATAGTTTACATATGATGTTAACGTACAATAGTGACACAGAGGTATATGTGACATCATCAGACAGAATTGGAAAATCCTCTTAACAGATAAGGTGGGAAATATAGTGGGACAACGTCCTTATTTTGGTTTTAGGAGAAATAAAAATTTAAAGGATTCACTATGCCAAGAGATGAGAAGGACTCACAATGAATATACTCAGAAGGGCATTTAGATGTAGGATATGTAAGGCTTGCCCTTACATAATAGAGTCTAATAAGTTTATACAACCCCTTTATAAAAAGGGATATTCACTGAATAAATATGCAGACCGTAGAACGAAAAATGTCATTTATTTAGTGAAATGTCAATTTTGTCATTTTATGTAGGAAAGACAAACTGTATGTTAAAAGATCGTATTTTGAAGCATTTATCTGACATTAGGTTAAAGAAGGAACATAATGCCCTGTATCAACATCTGGCAGGAAATGTAGGGCATACCTGTAAGTTCATGATCTTGCAGTTAGTAAAGATGAACACAAGAGGGGGAGATTTGGTAGGATATACAGAGTATAGTGAATCCAAGTGGATTATAGAATTGACAGCAAATAAGGCTCCTGGGTTTGAATGGGTTAATACCATTAAAACCAGCCTTAAAAGGGAGGAGAGTGCAACATTGATTAGAAAATGTAATTGGCTACTGCTATTTAAATGTTTTAGCATTTGAGATGTTTTTATCTGATGAAGGGTTTTGTGTTAGCTTGCACTTCAGATAAGTAGATACCAAACAGGAGAGGACCCAGGACTGAACCCTGTGGTACTCCACTTGTCACTGGTCTGAAGTTGGATTTAGAGTCTGCTACTTTCACAGTGTGGGTTCTGTCAGTGAGCCAGTTGGCAACCCATCTTGTGACATACTGATTTATACCTAGTTTAGTGAGTTTATCTATAATTCCAGAGTGGGGGATGGTGTCAAAAGCCTTGGTGAGATCTAGATAGGCTGTGTGAACCACCTTACCCTCATCTACGGCTTTGGTGACCTCTTCAAAGAAGTCTATCAGGTTTAGGAGACATGATCTGCCTTTTACAAACCCGAACTGGGTAGAGTCCAGAGTTTGGAGATTACCAATGCCATTGTTTATAAGTTCCATGATGATACATTCCATATATCCTTGCAGACCAGGCTCATCAGACTGATGGGGCAGTAGTTCCCAGGGTCCGTGGTGGCTCCTCCTTTGTGGAGTGGGATAACCGGTGCTGTGCGCCATTCAGTGGGCACAAAGCCTGAGTTTAGGCTATGACTGAACATGGTACTTGGGGGAGTAGCCCCAATTTGCCGCTGCACATATATCATCCATGGAGACTCTAGACTGGAATACAGGTGACGTTGCTACATCCTGGTTAAATAGGCTTGCAAGGATTTTGACAAGGAAATGCCCAACTTGGTATAGATGAATGAGATACAATCAGTGAGCCATCTGGCTAATGTCAATTGGCTCACAAGTTTTCCCAGTCTGGTATTAGAGAAAGAAACAAACAATTGGTCAGACTTCCTGAAATCTTTTGTTCTATGAAGATAGAATCTTAATTATCTGTGAACATCAAGCAAATGGAAACAATATTCACCTTTGTTAGAGAAGATGGGGAAGAACACGGACAGGTTAATTCATTGGTTGACATTGGTCTCTGAAACCACCTTAGGTAGAAAAGAGAGGTTGGTTCTGAGTGAGACTATCTTTGTGAAAAATTAGGTATGGTGGTTTGTAAGACAAAGCTTGAATCTCTGAAATCCTACTAGCAGAAGTTACTGCCACTAACAAAATAGTTTTCCAAGACAGGAGTTTAATATCACAATCATTAGCTGGTTCAAAAGGCGATTGAGCGATTGCTTGCAACACAAAATTCAGGTGTCAAGGAAGAGTAGGATCTTTGTATGGAGGTTTTAAAAGAAGAGTACCCCTCAAAAAGGCTTTACAAGGTTTGAGAGAAGCAAATGAATAGCTCTGAAAACCAATGTGAAAGTTGGATAAAGCTGTTAATTGGATTTTGATCATGGAAGCCGAAGTTCCTTCATTGAAATGTGGAGCTAAAAACTGAAGAATATCATGAATTGGAGGAGGCAAAAAAGATTCATCGTTATTCTGAGCACCCAATTTGCAAATCTCTTCCATTTACTGGTGAAAGTTTGCATGTAGATGGTTTATGAGAAGACAACAGTATGTGTCGGACAGGGGAAGAGAGCATAGGTTGTCTGGCTACGAATGAAATTGCAGAAGCCAAGCTGTCACCTTGGAATGTCTGGATGAATCATGCCTGTCAGGTGGGATAGGAGCTCTAGATTTGGATCCAGAATCCAAACCTGTCGAATTAGGTGAGACCAAAGGAAGGGGAACCAAATTTGTTGAGGCCAATAAGGTGCAATGAGGACAACTGTGCTCTTCAACCTGATTGCTTTAAGTACGAACTTGGGAATTAATGGAATTGGAGGAAAGGCATAAAGAAGACTGGGGGTCAATTGTGAAGAGCAGCATCCCTCAGTAATTCCTCCTGTGGGGGGATCAGGGCAAAATAGTTGCTGTACTTGTTTAGGGGAGAAACAGGTCACAGCATGGTTGACCCCAAGTTCAGAATATCCTGACACTTTCTGATTGAGGGACCACTAGAGGTAAAAGTATGTACCTGGTCAATTTGTCTGCTGTACCACTGGACTTCCCCAGAATGTGCATATCTATGAGAAAATGGTTGGATGAGATCACCCACTGCCACACACTTAGTAGGATCTGGTTCCTCCTTGTTTGTTGATATACAAAACTACTGACATGCTGTCCATTTGAACTGTAATAGTTCCAGAAGGGAGAGCATCCTGGAAGGCCTGGCAAGGCTAAAAGCACGGCTCTGATCTGTAGGAAGTTGATGTGCAAATTGGCCTCTACTGGGGACCAAGTACCTTGGACCTTCCTCCCCAGACAATGCCCCCCCCCACACCCTAACTGGGAAGCATCCGTGTTTACTGTGGCCTTGGGCTGAGGGGGAATGAATGGACAGCCCTGTGAAATTTGATCCAATTGAACCCACCACATGAGATCTCTTTGCATACACTTGAGGATTGCAATTGGTAGTGACACTGGTTGCTAAAGCATGGACCATTGTGTTGCAAGCAGCTATTGCAATATTCTAATGTGAAATCTGGACAAGGGGACAAGTGTTATAGATGCTGCCATCAACCCAGTGCCTGAAGAACTAATCTTTCTGGTACTGTGTTGCTGTTGATCATTTTCATGACTTGAAATTGGACTGTATCCATCTTTGTGGGGAAAAGGAGGCTATTGCAGTCTGTGTGTTTAAAGAAGCCCCTGTGAAATCCAGTGTTTGCATTTTCTCAAGTTGAGATTTTTTGTAATTTATGGTTATGCCCAAGAAAGATGATGTTTGGACAACTTCTTCTCTTGCCTCAACAGTCCGTGCCTGGTCATAGCGGTAATGAGCCAGTCATCCAAACATAGAAACACCTGGAATCCTTGCAGTCTCAAGTTTGCTGATACTACTGCCATGCACTTGGTGAACACCCTGGGGCTGTGGTGAGGCCAAAGGACAGTACTCTGAACTGGTAGTGGCTGGCTCCCAAGCCAGAAGTGCAAGAACCTTCTGGATTGCCCGTGCATCTTTATGTAGTAGTACGCATCCTACAGGTCTAAATGAAGCACATCCAGTCATTCTCTTCTAAAAAAGAAAGACTGGACTGGACTGTGACTATCTGGAATTTGGTTTGCCAAACTGATTTGTTTAAATTACAAAGGTCCAAAATCGGTCTCCAGTCACCTGTCTTTTTTGGCACTAAAAATAACCTTGAGTAAATTCTGGATGGACTCTGGTCTGGTGGGACCTCTCGGATGACTTTTTTTTCTAGCAGCATTTCTATTTGCAGTGCTGCTTGTTCCTTCTGACTGGGTGGAACATCTGGGATGTTTTTGCAAGTGGCTGGAGGAAGGGAAAATGGTATAATATAGCGTCTGGATATTATCCTTTGCACCCATGTATCAGAAGTTATCTGTGGCCAGACTCTCTCACACAGGGATCAGCAACCCCCGACTGTCTTCAGAGTAAGACAATTGGGCCTCCTTTCAGAAGCACTGAAGGGTTTCTCAAAGAAGGAATCTCTGTACCATTGGTTTTGCAGGCCACTGTTGCTATGAGGGCGGCTTCTTCCAGTAGAGTTCCTCCTTCTGCCCCTGGTGAAATTACCACCACGTGTGGCTTGAGAAGACCCTTGTAATTTCCTGAACCACATTTTCCCACTGCTGCACTGATCCCTTGAAAAGGATTTTGAAGAGTGTAAAAATGTATCCCCACAGCAGAAATGGTTTTCCCATCTTTCTCGCACCTGGTCAGTGTCTAACTTTAGGGCCAAACAAAGACATGCTGTCAAAAGGAGCACTGGTGAACGAAGACTTAAAGGGCTTCACAAAATCAAATATGCACATCCAAGCATGCCTCCTTAGCCACCACCCTGAACCCACTGCTCTGGACATTCCTTCAGCTACATGTGAAATGAGCCAAACTAGAAGAGTTAGAAATGGAATTTTGGGTAGCCAACTGAGAGGCAAGAGAGTCCTGAACCTCTTTCGAAAGAGCTCCTGAGAGGGTATCTGAAAGTTCTTTAATCGAATACCTGTAGCCTGGTGAAATATGCCAGGTAGTTCAAAGACCATAAGGCAAAGGTCATTAATGCATAAACTTGCTTCCCAAATTTTTTTTTTTTTATTTGACATTTGTTAGCAGAGTTAGTCTGACAGGGCAAAGCCCTTTTTCAGCAGACCCGAGAAGAAAAGCTCCAATATTACACTGCATAAACACTACTTAGCACAGATATTTGTTACAAGAAAAGAAAAACTGAACAAACACCTTCTGTAGAAAATGAGAAAAGTACTAGTAACTTGGAGATTTATCATGAGAGACAAACCAGGAATAAATGTTTGATAAATTATGATCAGTTACAAGTACATTTAGGAAGTGACATTGTAGTAAGGGAAAGAGATATATAGAAAATAGCCCCAGTAAAGAATATACAAGGTGAAATCCATTGTCTGAGATGCCTTGTTGCGAGGATGGCTAGACAAATTTTCTTCTTCTAGTTCCTTTTTTTATGGCATCTGCAGGCAAACCATTTGTCCATAATGGCTCATCTTTGGGGGCAGTGATAATTTTATCTAGTCTCCAGGGGATCGGCTCAGTGGAATCAGGGGCCTTTCATTCCTGCCGAGAGATCAACTCAATAAGCTCATAGGTGGGCAGATGTACCCAGGAAGTAGATGGGTGGGTACTAAAGGCTTGCAGGTACATGGATTCCTCAGATGAAGGACTGATGGACTTCCAATCACCTCTCTGCTTATGGATTTCTAGGATGTCTCCAAACAAGATATCAGGAGGTGACCTTGAGGATCTTTCGCCCTCATCGAAAACGGTCGCTTCCATGATATATTCTTCTGGAGAATCCAAGTGCTTCTTCTTTAACTGCTTCCTAGAGACCTCCTCAATGGGGTGGTCTGGCTAAGTATCAGAAGAGTGGGCACCCTGCAGGGAAACTTGAGGCTCTGGTACTCACTGTCCCAGCGGAGGCAATGGTTGAGGTTCAGAATGAAAATGTGACAGAGTTGGCTATTCCGAGAAGGAAGGAGCCAACTAACTGGTGCAGACATGGCGCTCTCCATAGCCTCAAAAGCAGATCCACCCAGGGAAGAGAAAGATCCCAGATCAGAGAGGGTGACCTTGGAACAGTAGTCTCTCCCCACCCCAAGGAAATAAGCTGGAGCCAAGGTGATCCATGCCGAAGCTCTAAGATATAGAGAAGGCTCAGAAAAAATAGCAGCAGGCAAGCACCACGGAAACGACAGAACAGAAACAGCTGCAAGAGATCTCCGCTTCTAACTGAACCAAAGAAATCAGAGTAACTGTTGGGTCTGGAGGTAAGGATATCTTTGGATCTAATGTAGCAAGCACCTGAGGACCCAGAACCAAAGTTTCTGAAGCTTCAATGGAAGTTAAGAGGAGGAAGTAATTTAAGGGGAAGTTGAAGACTGGATACCCTGACCCATGGGGGTAGGAACCAAGGTGGTCCCTATCACACCTTGTGCCCAGAGGATTTTCCTCGTCAATTTCTCCACATCATCCTCAGTAAAGCTTCTAGAAGAGCAGGAAAATGTAGGAGATGGTGACCTGGGTTCTCTAAAATGGAGGAGGGAGCCTATCTGAAAAAGGATTAACTGATGGAGAGTACAGAGACCCTGGAAGGAAAGATCACGGTAGATGACTAATCTTGAAATTGAGGTGTCAGTTCTGTTGAAATCGGCAGTGAAACATGCCTTTTCATGACCCTCTGGCACCAAAGATGAGGCTGGGTTGAAGACTTGGAAGTAATTACACTCAGTTCTGACAAAGCAGTTGGAGTTGAAGGTTTGGATAATTTGGTAATCAGTTCTGAAGGAGAAGACGGAACCAAAAATCTTACCTTCTTCGAACTTGGAACCAATAGAGAAGTTGGAAATGAATAACTTCTCTTCATTGCATTCTCTGAAACCTTGGAGAAAGAAGAGGAAGGACTAGGAAGGTCTGATTTACTTTTAGATTTTCCCTTTGATAATGAAGATGTTCCAGATATGGCCTCCCCAAAAGAGGGGGAAGCAGGCCTTCAGTTTATTGTTTTCTCTCCACCAGAGCTCTGTGGCAGATCAAGCAGTCCTCCTGAAGATGGAGGAGGCCTAAATAATACATGCAAACAGAATGTGTACCTGAGTAATGAATTTTATGACTACACTTCTCACAGCATTTGAAACCTGCTTGGCCTTTGTCCTCATCTGCCATGCTGAAAATATCATGCAACACACACACACACACACACACACACACACACACACACACACACAAGAAAAACTTTCTAAAAAGGGTTGAGAGTTTTTTAAGGAAAGGAAGAAAGGGAATTTCAAATGTGAAACTCCCAAATTAAAGGAAAAAGGAAAAATAAGAAATAAACTTTTCCCATTATCAAACTTTCCCTTATTTAAAGGAAGGGTTTTTTAAAAAAGGAAAGGGCCCGAAAAGTTTCCGCCCCTAGACTCTTATAAAGATATTTATGAGCCTCAGGGCACCCTGTAATACCTATCCGGGTTTAACAGGAGCAGGAGGCAAAGAATCAGGATTAAGTGAAGCCTCTGCAAACCTCTTCCACAACATCCAGAACAGGTGGTATAGCCAAAGGCCTATGCTGGGGTAAAAGCAAAAATTCCCTAAGCCTTTTCCTGGAATCAGAGAAGTCCTGACCTTCCCACTTAAATGTCCCCTCATGGAATGAAGAGTCTGTGAAAAAGAAAAATCCTCTGGAGGAGAAGCAGAAGGAGTGGAATCATCTGCAGCAGAATCAGAATAAGGAGAGTATTCTGCAAGTCTTCAGCCAAGACTTCTGAAACATCCGAAGCCTGCTCAAACTCCGCAACTCTCGGTCCACCCTAGGCCTCTTATGAGGAGGGGGCAAAGAACCTCTAATCAAAGTAATTAAATCTTCTGCCATTTTAAGCATGTGCTTCTTGGGCACAGATCCTGTTGAACTAGGAGTGACACCAACAGAAGCTAAACCTGGCCTGCCTCTGGGAGAAGCCTTGGAAACAGAAGGAGAGGGCCTAACCACCCTAGGAAGGGAGGGGAGTACAGTAACCTGAGAAGCCCCTTCAGCCTGACCTACCTCCTGAGAGGCCACATCCTGCAATATCAAAGTCTCCCTGGGACTCATAGAGAAGCCTCGCGGAACCACCGGTTCCACTGACTTAAAGAACCGGTGTCCGCACGACGACTCTTCTTGCCTGGGTTTAGCTGTTTTGTCTTTGCGCTTCAAGAAGCGGGCGCCGGAGCATCCGACGGCATATTATAATTGCACCGCCTCAAGACCAACCTGGCACAATCTAACCTTCGCTTAATAGTGCGCTTTTATTGAACCTAGCACAAAAGCGACACCCAACAACGCCGTGCTCAGGCCCCAAACAAGGAATACACAAAGTATGATAATCTCTATGCGGTATCTGCTTCCCACAAGAAATACAGTTATTCACTTTTTCTGACATCCGTAAACCACTGAGGCAAGAAAACTAAAATATTCCCCAACGGGTACTTAGCTAACTTTGACTCGGTCTGAAACTCCGACCAAAATTTCAGAACGCCGAATCGGCACTTTGGTAACGCTGCTTCTGCATCGGACCATGCGGCAAAAAAGACTGAGGATATGACGTCGGTCATGCGCATTTGTACCCTGACGTCCTGATGTCAGTCTTAAGCGCCTTGACCGACGTCAGCCTATTACTTTGATATTCGGGCCGACCGAGGACAGCGGACTACCCAAGTGTAAGGACTGCAGCAATGTGAGATGAAGAACATCTACTGACATGCTGTCCATTTGAACTGTAATAGTTCCAGAAGGGAGAGCATCCTGGAAGGCCTGGCAAGGCTAAAAGCACGGCTCTGATCTGTAGGAAGTTGATGTGCAAATTGGCCTCTACTGGGGACCAAGTACCTTGCACCTTCCTCCCCAGACAATGCCCCCCCACCCTAACTGGGAAGCATCCGTGTTTACTGTGGCCTTGGGCTGAGGGGGAATGAATGGACAGCCCTGTGAAATTTGATCCAATTGAACCCACCACATGAGATCTCTTTGCATACACTTGAGGATTGCAATTGGTAGTGACACTGGTTGCTAAAGCATGGACCATTGTGTTGCAAGCAGCTATTGCAATATTCTAATGTGAAATCTGGACAAGGGGACAAGTGTTATAGATGCTGCCATCAACCCAGTGCCTGAAGAACTAATCTTGCTGGTACTGTGTTGCTGTTGATCATTTTCATGACTTGAAATTGGACTGTATCCATCTTTGTGTGGAAAAGGAGGCTATTGCAGTCTGTGTGTTTAAAGAAGCCCCTGTGAAATCCAGTGTTTGCATTTTCTCAAGTCGAGATTTTTTGTAATTTATGGTTATGCCCAAGAAAGATGATGTTTGGAGAACTTCTTCTCTTGCCTCAACAGTCAGTGCCTGGTCATAGCGGTAATGAGCCAGTCATCCAAACATAGGAACACCTGGAATCCTTGCAGTCTCAAGTTTGCTGATACTACTGCCATGCACTTGGTGAACACCCTGGGGCTGTGGTGAGGCCAAAGGACAGTACTCTGAACTGGTAGTGGCTGGCTCCCAAGCCAGAAGTGCAAGAACCTTCTGGATTGCCCGTGCATCTTTATGTAGTAGTACGCATCCTACAGGTCTAAATGAAGCACATCCAGTCATTCTCTTCTAAAAAAGAAAGACTGGACTGGACTGTGACTATCTGGAATTTGGTTTGCCAAACTGATTTGTTTAAATTACAAAGGTCCAAAATCGGTCTCCAGTCACCTGTCTTTTTTGGCACTAAAAATAACCTTGAGTAAATTCTGGATGGACTCTGGTCTGGTGGGACCTCTCGGATGACTTTTTTTTCTAGCAGCATTTCTATTTGCAGTGCTGCTTGTTCCTTATGACTGGGTGGAACATCTGGGATGTTTTTGCAAGTGGCTGGAGGAAGGGAAAATGGTATAATATAGCCTCTGGATATTATCCTTTGCACCCATGTATCAGAAGTTATCTGTGGCCAGGCTCTCTCACACAGGGATCAGCAACCCCCGACTGTCTTCAGAGTAAGACAATTGGGCCTCCTTTCAGAAGTACTGAAGGGTTTCTCAAAGAAGGAATCTCTGTACCATTGGTTTTGCAGGCCACTGTTGCTATGAGGGCGGCTTCTTCCAGTAGAGTTCCTCCTTCTGCCCCTGGTGAAATTACCACCACGTGTGGCTTGAGAAGACCCTTGTAATTTCCTGAACCACATTTTCCCACTGCTGCACTGATCCCTTGAAAAGGATTTTGAAGAGTGTAAAAATGTATCCCCACAGCAGAAATGGTTTTCCCATCTTTCTCGCACCTGGTCAGTGTCTAACTTTAGGGCCAAACAAAGACATGCTGTCAAAAGGAGCACTGGTGAACGAAGACTTAAAGGGCTTCACAAAATCAAATATGCACATCCAAGCATGCCTCCTTAGCCACCACCCTGAACCCACTGCTCTGGACATTCCTTCAGCTACATGTGAAATGAGCCAAACTAGAAGAGTTAGAAATGGAATTTTGGGTGGCCAACTGAGAGGCAAGAGAGTCCTGAACCTCTTTAGAAAGAGCTCCTGAGAGGGTATCTAAAAGTTCTTTAATCAAATACCTGTAGCCTGGTGAAATATGCCAGGTAGTTCAAAGACCATAAGGCAAAGGTCATTAATGCATAAACTTGCTTCCCAAATTTTTTTTTTTTTTATTTGACATTTGTTAGCAGAGTTAGTCTGACAGGGCAAAGCCCTTTTTCAGCAGACCCGAGAAGAAAAGCTCCAATATTACACTGCATAAACACTACTTAGCACAGATATTTGTTACAAGAAAAGAAAAACTGAACAAACACCTTCTGTAGAAAATGAGAAAAGTACTAGTAACTTGGAGATTTATCATGAGAGACAAACCAGGAATAAATGTTTGATAAATTATGATCAGTTACAAGTACATTTAGGAAGTGACATTGTAGTAAGGGAAAGATATATATAGAAAATAGCCCCAATAAAGAATATACAAGGTGAAATCCATTGTCTGAGATGCCTTGTTGCGAGGATGGCTAGACAAATTTTCTTCTTCTAGTTCCTTTTTTTATGGCATCTGCAGGCAAACCATTTGTCCATAATGGCTCATCTTTGGGGGCAGTGATAATTTTATCTAGTCTCCAGGGGATCGGCTCAGTGGAATCAGGGGCCTTTCATTCCTGCCGAGAGGTCAACTCAATAAGCTCATAGGTGGGCAGATGTACCCAGGAAGTAGATGGGTGGGTACTAAAGGCTTGCAGGTACATGGATTCCTCAGACGAAGGACTGATGGACTTCCAATCACCTCTCTGCTTATGGATTTCTAGGATGTCTCCAAACAAGATATCAGGAGGTGACCTTGAGGATCTTTCGCCCTCATCGAAAACGGTCGCTTCCATGATATATTCTTCTGGAGAATCCAAGTGCTTCTTCTTTAACTGCTTCCTAGAGACCTCCTCAATGGGGTGGTCTGGCTAAGTATCAGAAGAGTGGGCACCCTGCAGGGAAACTTGAGGCTCTGGTACTCACTGTCCCAGCGGAGGCAATGGTTGAGGTTCAGAATGAAAATGTGACAGAGTTGGCTATTCCGAGAAGGAAGGAGCCAACTAACTGGTGCAGACATGGCGCTCTCCATAGCCTCAAAAGCAGATCCACCCAGGGAAGAGAAAGATCCCAGATCAGAGAGGGTGACCTTGGAACAGTAGTCTCTCCCCACCCCAAGGAAATAAGCTGGAGCCAAGGTGATCCATGCCGAAGCTCTAAGATATAGAGAAGGCTCAGAAAAAATAGCAGCAGGCAAGCACCACGGAAATGACAGAACAGAAACAGCTGCAAGAGATCTCCGCTTCTAACTGAACCAAAGAAATCAGAGTAACTGTTGGGTCTGGAGGTAAGGATATCTTTGGATCTAATGTAGCAAGCACCTGAGGGCCCAGAACCAAAGTTTCTGAAGCTTCAATGGAAGTTAAGAGGAGGAAGTAATTTAGGGGGATGTTGAAGACTGGATACCCTGACCCATGGGGGTAGGAACCAAGGTGGTCCCTATCACACCTTGTGCCCAGAGGATTTTCCTCGTCAATTTCTCCACATCATCCTCAGTAAAGCTTCTAGAAGAGCAGGAAAATGTAGGAGATGGTGACCTGGGTTCTCTAAAATGGAGGAGGGAGCCTATCTGAAAAAGGATTAACTGATGGAGAGTACAGAGACCCTGGAAGGAAAGATGCGGTAGATGACTAATCTTGAAATTGAGGTGTCAGTTCTGTTGAAATCGGCAGTGAAACATGCCTTTTTTCATGACCCTCTGGCACCAAAGATGAGGCTGGGTTGAAGACTTGGAAGTAATTACACTCAGTTCTGACAAAGCAGTTGGAGTTGAAGGTTTGGATAATTTGGTAATCAGTTTTGAAGGAGAAGACGGAACCAAAAATCTTACCTTCTTCGAACTTGGAACCAATAGAGAAGTTGGAAATGAATAACTTCTCTTCATTGCATTCTCTGAAACCTTGGAGAAAGAAGAGGAAGGACTAGGAAGGTCTGATTTACTTTTAGATTTTCTCTTTGATAATGAAGATGTTCCAGATATGGCCTCCCCAAAAGAGGGGGGAAGCAGGCCTTCAGTTTATTGTTTTCTCTCCACCAGAGCTCTGTGGCAGATCAAGCAGTCCTCCTGAAGATGGAGGGGGCCTAAATAATATATGCAAACAGAATGTGTACCTGAGTAATGAATTTTATGACTACACTTCTCACAGCATTTGAAACCTGCTTGGCCTTTGTCCTCATCTGCCATGCTGAAAATATCATGCAGCACGCACACACACACACACACACACACACACACACACACACACACACACACACACACACACACACACAAGTAAGTAAAGACTAGCTGAGAAGGAAGGGTGAAAGAGAGGTGATTATTTTTTTTTTGAAAAGGAAAGGGGAGAAGGAAAGAAGGAATATCAATGATGATATTAGAGAACTACACAATGTGTACAGGAAATGGAAAAGTAAGAAATACATAACAGATACTAATGATAGTATCGAAGAATACTTTCATATGAGAAAAATAGAAGGGTAAGGGTTTGTTTATGAAAAACAGTAAAGAAATTGAAGTACAGGAAAAAAGTTTTCACTTATCTGGCTTGACAGTAAATGGAATCACATGTAACTCAAAGTGGCAAACGAGATCTAAGGTAATTGAGATAGGTGCATTGTGGGTAGGGGATGAGCTTGAGAGTTTTTGGGTCCCACAAGCTAACGGCTGAGTTGGTTCCAAGAAGGACTGGAACCAAACCCACAGGTTGAGTATGGAATTAAAACCAACACAGTTACAATAAACCATTTATTTTAGGCACATAAAATTTTAATCCCTTTAAATTTGGCAAATATTTCCTTACTCTTAGTCAAAATAAATCTGGGAACTAAAACTGGAAGAACTAGGAACTAAGTGAATATGAAAGCCAAATTGTTTTCTTAACAAAAACTATAAGAAGGAAATTATAAAAAGAAGGATATAAAAATATGATTACAAAATGACTGCTACTAATGCAAACAAATTTCAGCAGTTAGAATTCCACTTTTTGGAATGGACATGAAGATTAATGGTGAGAGACCCCCCCAACAGAAAGAGAGCCTAAACTAAATTCTTACCAGTCTTTTATTACACTTTAAATTAAACACTTGATTCTTATTAAAGTTAATTAAGTGCTATAGAAAATCACAGCTTATTACACATATATTATTTTACTCTGAATTATTTTAACCAACTTTGTTAAACTGTAACTGCAAAGTATATGCAACAGATAAAACCCAAGTAATAAAATAGTTTACAAAATATCAGAATTCTGATTCCACTTTATCCCAAATAGAGGACATGAAATCAGTCATCACTTAGTTATCTCACTCATATTAGACATAATCAGTACAAAAACATATTACCTAAACTTCACTACATAAATGAATAAAAGCACAGTTCTGTAAAATACTACCATAACAGTAGATGTTCTTTTTCTCTTGGAGTATTCATCACCTCTGGGATCTCCTGCCAAGGACAGCCCAACATCTGGTCTGTATACCAAAGCATTTACTACCTATGAGCATCATACATCAGACATATGCTCCCAGTGCAAGTGTAGGGCATAAAGAGATGTATGTATGCTCTCAATCCAGTACTGAAGTGTCCCAGCAGAAAGAAGTACATGTAAAAACCACCATCTCTCAGCCAGAAAGATACCACCCATGGGTAAAAAAGAAAAGGGGGTAGCAGTATTCATCAACTCTGGGAGAGTACAAAAGCTTCTGTGAAGGTAGGGAGGAGGAAAGCAAGGAGGAGTCTCCTCCATACACCCATGAAAGATAGCCTTGGCAAATCATGCCCTGGATCTGTAAATAATATCTAGTTTGCAATACTTGGTGAATGTGTTAACAGAAGATTAAGTAGCAGCTTCAAGATGGAGTTGGTATCGGAACCGTTGACAAAAGCCCCTGAGGAAGCCACTGCCCTAGTAGAATGAGCCCAAACTGAAGCAGACAACTGTCTGTAATGAAAAGTACAACAAAAAGAACTATCATTGGAAATACAGGAGGAGATGATTGACTTGGAAATGGCCAAACCCAATTTCCAGATATGAAAAGAAGAAAAGTTGATCAGATTTAGGAAAGGCCTTTGTTTCATCTAAATAATATCTGAGCTGTCTTATTGCAAGCTATAGGTATGAAGAACCTTCTTACTAGGAGACTGTGAAGGAAGAAGTGGAAAAAAGGAAGGAAGGTGGATAGACTAAGAAGCATCTCATTAACCACCTTGGACATAAAAGGAGGATTCGTATGGATAGACATCCTGTCTCTCTGAAAAACCAAAACCGAAGGGACCACCATCAGGGCCTGGAGTTCAGAGACTCTTCTGGCAGAGGTTGAAGTGATCACAAAAACAGTCTTCCAGGTGCAATGTTGCAAGCAGCAGCAGCTACAAGCTCAGATTTCAAATTAAGATCCCAAGGAGGTCAACAGGCTTTCTTTGGGGTCTGATACAAAGGACTCCTTTTAGAAATTGCTTGATTTCAAATCTAGGGTTCAGTGGCAGGCACGAATTTCTGACAAATTAACTTTCACTGAAGAATATGCTAAGCCAGCATGTAGCAGTTCACACATATAGGAATGAACCAAGGGCTCCCCCACACTGATATGGGATCTGGGTGATGTTTAAGACACCAGACAGCAAACTGCTTCCACTTGGACATATACAATTTTCTGGTACTGAGTTTCCTGCATGTCCTCAGAAAATTGAAGTCAGAAAGGAATCAAAACCCCATCACCCAAAGTGTTAATGAACAAACAAGTGAGGGTGGAGGAGAGATCCATTGTCCTGTGTGAGAAGGTCCATGCAGTAAGGTAACTTGTGATGATTTCCTCGGCCAGAAGGAATAAATGGGGGAACAAGTGCTGTCTGGGCCAAAGGGAGTCACCAACAAGACTTCTGGAGTGCCCCTGATCTTGTGAAGGACCTTGGGAAGAGGAGGAAGGGGAGGAAAGGCATAAAAGAACATTACTTTCCAAGGGAAAGACATGGTGTTCACATTCCAAGCTAAAGGGACTCTGGCACAGAACTGAAGGAGTTGCCTGTTCAGAGGGGAGGGCAAACAGAACCACTTGAGGAGGACCCCACCGATGAACTATGTCTAGAAACGCATCTCTGTGAATCATCTTCTCATGAGGTTGTTTTCCAGGACATGCTGAGAGAATCTGCCACTAGACTGCACTCTGAAGCTATGTAGCCTGCCTGTAGGGGCACCTGCAGACTGATGACTATTTCCCAGGCTTGAAATGTTAGTCTGCAAAGAAGGTAAGACCTCATGCCCCCTAGTTTGTTGATGTACCACATGATTGCGGTGCGTGTTAAAACCTTCAAGGGATCTGGCATCCAGAGTGAATGGAAAGCTTGAAGAGTCAGAATGAGAGGCCTTATTTCCTTGATGTTGATGTAATTTGCCTTCTATTGAGGGGACCAAAGGCCCTGAACCTTGAGGGTACCTGAACTGGCTCATCACCCCAGCTCTGGGGCATCTGTGAAGATTCCTCGGATAGCTGAGGAAGTTGGAAGAGAACACCCAGATTGAGACAAACCTGTTGAATCCACCAGTGAAGTTTCAGTTTGAGACAAGTGAGTAATGGAACAAGATAGTCTAGCAGGTGGCAGTGTTGAAGCCATGCTGATCTCTGATACTACTGAAACTTTCATATCTGAAGCCTGACCCAAGGAAGCATGGGGGTGGTAAAAGCCATGAACCCCAGAGCCCTTAGAAACTTCCTGGCTGGAAGACAGGACAGGGACAGCAGGGAAAGAAAATAAGTGAGAGAAAGCACCTTGACTGCAGGAAGAGAGGCTAGCACTGGAAGAGTTTGGATCCTGCAGCCAAGAAAGATGTGGTGCTAAGAGAGTCAGCATTGACTTAGAACCCCAAGCTGTGCAATAGAAGCTGGGTAAAACAAAGATCCTGCACTAGCATGGTTTGGGATGTGGCCCTGAAGCAAGAAATCCTTTAGACAGGACCCAAAGCCTGCAAAAGTCTAATCATTTGGTGAATACCCTTGGGGCCACTGAAAGCCCAAAGGACAAAGCAGAGAACCGAGAATGACAGGAAGAAACCAAGAAATACAAAACTTTCCTGAATAGAAGGTGGATAGGAATATGAAGGTGAGCATTCATTTGGTCCAGAGAAACTAGAAAGGCCTGGGGAAGCAACAGGGAAATAGAGTCTGAAGAGAGAGTACAGCATTATGAGGAAACTGCTCAGAAAGGACAGGTTTCCAAAATCTCTCTTTCCTGGAGACCCGAAACATTCTGGAATAAAACCCTAGACCCCTCTTGGTCTGTGGAACACCATTTAGATGGTACCCTGGTCTAACAGATCCTGCAATACTCCTGGAAAATGAGAGAACTGGTCTGCAGGAGACTGAGGGACACCAAAGATAGAGTGAAGGGTTTTCCAGGCCATAAAGTAACCCCTGGCAGATAATGGAGAGAACCCAAGAGTCTGTGGTGATTTTTTTGCCAAACTGGAAGAGACAGAGAAAGCCTGAGGGACTGGGGAACCTGGCCGACAGGAAGGGAGGGCACAACGTGAGATGGCTGCAAACTTGTCAGGAAATGACAGCTTTTGGGGCCTAGGTGTCCAAGTAGGCTTATCATGCCTAGCAGCCTTCTCACTCTTGTTAGACTGTCTAGGCAGTCTATGCAAAAAGACAAGTCTTACTAGGATAGTTCCTCTGAAACATAGTAATAGGAGAAACAAAGATGTGCTTCAAATATTTTATGATCTTACCCTGATCCTGTAAGGTCTTCACTCTGACACAGCAGTACCAAACAAGTTTTGGTTATCCAGAAGAGCATCCAGGAGTTTTCTTTTAACATCTAGCAAGGCTTGAAAACAAAGTTAGGAACAGGGCCTCATCATAGAGCCAGAGGCAGTAGCCCTAAAGGAGGCATCAGCTGCATCATAGCTGCACTTTATAGAGTGACAGGCAATGTGAGAAGTAGACTATAGTAAAGAAAGAGTCGAGGCCTTACCCTTACAGTCAGGCATGTCAGAGACTATCTTCCCAATCTTAGAAAGGAGATTGGATCCGGTATTTTATAGCCCTAAAGGCTAAGGTAGCAGAGGGATATACTTCTTACTAATCTTCTCCATAGTTCTACTCTTCTTGACCGATAAAAAGGAGCTTAGAGGATGGCAAAAGGCTAAAAGGCTCATCAGTAGAGACAGAAATAACTAATGGATCAGATAAAAGAGCATTTGTACAAGAACTTGAAGGCATCTGACACCTTATAGAATCTGTCAGGCTTGTTAGGGGCTGGAGACTGGGAGTCTGGTGCCAGGGAAGAAGCCGAGAAAGTATCCAACAGAGCAGCCAGTACAGGAGGAACAGCTGATGGGTTTTGGAGGTCCATTTGTAATAATTCATAATGCCTATTCTGGATGTTGGACACCTAGGAGCAATCCCACTTAAAATGTTCCACTTCCTCCAAAGGAGGATCAGGACTGACAGATTCCTCCCCTTCCAACCCATAGTCTAAAGGAGAAAGCAACTGAGAGGAGTAGGCTGAAAGAGTTAGCATCCTCCTCTGAGGACTCAGGTCACTCACCCTTTTGGGGGTTTAGGCCCAAAGATGTGCAGGAAACAGAAACCCCCCTAAGGAGGCTTCAATGACAAAGCATTGAAAAAGCATTGAGTTAAGTCCTGGCATTCCCATTGTGAATCCCTGGTAGCTGACACCACATGTTTTTAACTTTGTGTCTTTTCTTCAATGGGATATCCGCCCTGACAAAATGTGGTGGCTCAGACCCCTGCCTGGATTTGATCAAGGTATCTAGCACCGCTTCCTCAACAAGGATCTGAAGAATCCTTTTCAGCCCCTTGGAGATAATCAGCTGTGGTTCCCCCTAAATGTCCATGGTGAATGTTTGCAAGGCCTCCAAGGACAAGAAAGATGCAGGTTTCATGCTGCACTCTGAGGTCATGACAGAAGAAACCGATGGTAATACCAGACTGTCATCCAGGTTCTCATGCACCTAGAGAGAGATCCAGTGTCAGCTGGGCAGCATAAGGCTCAAGGCCTTGATTTTTTAGCCTCCTTCTTGAGCAGCTTCAGCTGAACCTTATGTTGAGGAGATTCTGCCATGGTACCTTGTGGTAACAACTTGAGACATTGGTTCTCAGGATAAATGGAAAGAGAAGAAAAACTACATAAAGTCTTAGGTACAGATGCTTGACAGACTGAGCACTGAGCGTGGTCGTGAGATGCACCTAAGCAAAAATAGGTACTTAGCATGGTGGCCCTCATAGGGAACTTGCCTCCCACACTGACATTTCCCTTTCTTGGATGACATGTAACCCCCACTGAAATATATGAGGAAAAAGTAACATCAATGGGGTACTTATATTGAAGAAACAGGCTCAGTATAACCAGCAAAGTGAAGGGCATTCACACAGACGTACTATAATGGCTTTCCAACTGGAGGTGACAAAGTTCTGTACTGAGAGCATACAGATGCCACGTTTATGCCCTATGCTTGTGCGAGGAGCATATGTCTGATGTATGATGCTCCTAGGTAATAGAGGCTTTGGTATAATGGCTGGAAGTTGGGATATCCACAGAAGGAATCCCAGAGGTAATGATTACTGCAACAGTGATATGGAAGGACATTCATATTTTTACTTTAACTTCAACATTTCCATAAACTGCAATTTGCATAGTTCCCCCAAAATTTGTGTACAATGACACTGATTCATTCCAAACAGAATAAAACATAAGTATCAGGAGTGTGCCCTTTATCATCTATCTTAACATTAGAACTATTTCTATGATCTATCAAATCAAGCATATGTATATTAAAATAGACATAACCAAAACAGACAGAACAGCTAGATCTCTTTCTATCCAACATAAATTTATCTGAAATATTTTAGTTAAAAGTTGTTACTGATGCCCATGAGAAGTACACTGTAAAAGCAATAACACCCATATACTACCACTGATAGTAAAATGTAGGGTGAATCTTGACTTCATTAATGAGACAGCAGAACTTGTTTAAAACAGAAATATGCTAAAA